>NW_026682673.1:0-51489 GCF_030247185.1 Malaya genurostris | reverse complement strand
TTGATTTGACTCTGCAGTATTTTTCTTCAAATGCAAGTATAATTCTATTGCTTTCCCCAAATCATCTCTTTCTAATACAAAATTCGACAAATTTTAAATGATGAAAATATACGATGTTGTTTGTTCTATGACTATGATGTATATTTGATATGTTTAGCAGATGTCATAACAACATGAAAATTGAGATTCTTTCACATCATATGTTCATTATCTACACGTTTGTGTCTTAACGCTCACATCATACGGGTATATCTTCTATTACTAAACAATGCAGAGTGGCACCGAGATCGAAAGCGTGAAAAAATATGTTTCGCAATTGTTAAGTATTTTTCACGCAACAAATACATTTTCAATAAATTGTAAATGGAGTGGAAGATTCAAAAATCAAATGCAATGAAAATCCATAGAATCATCCTACCTCCGTAAATATGACAATTAAAGAGTTGAAATTTTGGGAAGGTTGTTTCCAGTCCAAGCTCTTTCAAATAAAAAAGTTCAGATTTTGACAGATCCACAATTTTCTTACCAAACGCTTTGTAATAAATTCAATTATCGAACTAATGAGCTAACGATAAGCTATTGGAAATTCGGTAAATATTTACAAAATCTAGAAAAAAAATTCAAATAAGTACATTTTCTGTTACCGTTCAGATTTTTTTAATTTGGAGTAGTTAATACTTTTTTCATTAATTCATTATTTAATTTTTCATAATAATGTCATCCAAGTGCAAAGCAAAACGTTCCAGTACTATGCTTCTAGAGATCCATTGCACTTTATCGTGAAGCAGGAGCTCGGAAAATTTAGTAGTAATTTCTATTAAGTATTCTACGAAATATGCGATAAGCTTCATTATTTCGATCGAAAATGACAACATTAACAACGCGGTTTGGTGAGATGTTAGTACACGTGGTTAAGCGATAGAATTGGGGTCCAATACTCGTTAATCGATTTCGATCGATTTTAAGTATTTTTTTGTAAAATAAACAATATTTGTGTATAAAAATAAAGAGCCACAGCATCATATACAAAGAGCCTTGGGCTATTCCCGACTTCCTGTTCCTGAAATAGTGGTCATATACTCAAAAATGGAACTCACTCACATTTCGTAGAGGTCGCTTGACAGATATTCACAAATTTAGGTTCAAATAAAAGGCCAAAACTCCTGAGCTTCTGAACTTTGCGCGGATGCAAGTTTTTGAAATTTCTTTTTTGCCATTTCTAGAATTATAAGTATTTAAAATTTAAACCGTCGTTTAAAGTACGAATCATATAAAATCTTATGAAATTTACTAAAATCAATACAGTTTGTAAGTCATGTTAACAGATGGTCATTCGCACCGACTTCATTTACACCGGTTGCAGAAGTACCTGCAATAGCAAATCTGTTTCATTTTGTTGGTTGTGTTAATTGATTTTTTTTTTGTTTTCTTTCAAAATGCAATAAGTATTATTTCAAAGAATACCACATATATGAGAATGTGAGAATATGAGTAATACGAGAAAGCCATCAATACACCACTAGGTGGATTAAAACAGGTTTTTTATTACTATCTGGTTTCTACACATTAGAAAATAATTGATCACGAAACCAACCCTCTTGGGGAAAACCACGTGTACTCACTTCTCACACTGGTGCTGGAACGTTTTGCTTTGTGTTTGGATGAAATAAACAACAGTTTCAGAAACAGTCAAATTTGTCTGTACAGTCATCAACTGTTTGTCTGTCGACTATGATCACACTGTGATTACATTGTCACAGATAATCTGCACACTTTGACTGCATACAGATAAACAGTCAAGCCGATTTTGACTGCTTGCAGACAACTGCGAACCGATTACACTATGATACAGTCAAACTGCACAAGTTTGTGCAGATAAACTGGCTAATGTAATCGTACCTTTAGGGAAGTGTGTTAGGTTCTATTCTATTTATTATGTATACTAATGATATGAAGCGAGTCTTACGTTTCTGTGATATAAATTTGTTTGCTGATGATACTGTTCTGTTCATTACGGCTAAAGATTTCAATGAAGCTGTTGCACATTTAAACGAGGATCTAAGTTCGGTGGTTCGATGGTTAAAATTTAAGCAACTGAAACTAAACGTCGCGAAAACTAAATATATGGCTATTTCTTCTGTCAGGACCGATCATGACGCCAATGTAGAAATTGATGGTGAAGCTATTGATCGCGTTAGAGAAATGAAGTATCTTGGAGTCATAATTGATGAAAAGTTAACATTCAAATCTCATATTAATAACGTCATTAAGAAGATTGCCAAAAGGTACGGTATATTGTGTCGTTTGAGAAATGACCTTTCGAACCAATAGTAAAATTCTTTTGTATCAAACAGTCATATCACCACACATTGACTTTTGCCCATCCATTCTGTTTCTTTCTAATAACACATAAATCTTGAGATTACAGTGACTGCAAAATAAAATCATACGATTAATTCTAAAATGTAGTAGATATACCTCCTCAGATTTTCTACCGAACGCATTACAATGGCTTTCAGTGAAACAAAGAATTTACTACTTAACACTCAAACGCTCGAGTTGGGATTTTCATCGATTTTTTTTTCAAAAATTTGAAACCACTGAATAAATTGACCGATCTTGATGCATTTGGTGTCAGAAAAACCGGGTATTCTTTAATTTCATTCTGCCTTAACCGGTGTTGATATGGTCCAAAAACACCGGTGTTATTCCAGATCGCCTTGGGGTAAATGGCACATGAATGGTTTGAAAACTATTTATGTGGTAGATCTCAAAAGGCTGTTTTTAACGATGTAGTGTCTAGTTTTTTCGATAATTCACTTGGTGTGCCTTAGGGAAGTGTGTTAGGTCCTATTCTCTTTATTATGTATACTAATGATATGAAGCGAGTCTTACGTTTCTGTGATATAAATTTGTTTGCTGATGATACTGTTCTGTTCATTACGGCTAAAGATTTCAATGAAGCTATTGCACATTTAAACGAGGATCTAAGTTCGGTGGTTCGATGGTTAAAATTTAAGCAACTGAAACTAAACGTCGCGAAAACTAAATATATGGTTATTTCTTCTATTAGCACCGATCATGACGCCAATGTAGAAATTGATGGTGAAGCTATTGATCGCGTTAGAGAAATGAAGTATCTTGGAGTCATAATTGATGAAAAGTTAACATTCAAATCTCATATTAATAACGTCATTAAGAAGATTGCCAAAAGGTACGGTATATTGTGTCGTTTAAGAAATGACCTTTCGATCCATAGTAAAATTCTTTTGTATAAAACAGTCATATCACCACACATTGACTTTCGCCCATCCATTCTGTTTCTTGCTAATAACACATAAATCTTGAGATTACAGCGACTGCAAAATAAAATCATACGATTAATTCTAAAATGTAGTAGATATACCTCCTCAGATTTTCTACTAAACGCATTATAATGGCTTTCAGTGAAACAAAGAATTTACTACTTAACACTCAAACGCTCGAGTTGGGATTTTCATCGATTTTGTTTCCAAAAATTTGAAACCACTGAATAAATTGACCGATCTTGATGCATTTGGTGTCAGAAAAACCGGGTATTCTTTAATTTCATTCTGCCTTAACCGGTGTTGATATGGTCCAAAAACACCGGTGTTATTCCAGATCGCCTTGGGGTAAATGGCACATGAATGGTTTGGAAACTATTTATGTGGTAGATCTCAAAAGGCTGTTTTTAACGATGTAGTGTCTAGTTTTTTCGATAATTCACTTGGTGTGCCTTAGGGAAGTGTGTTAGGTCCTATTCTCTTTATTATGTATACTAATGATATGAAGCGAGTCTTACGTTTCTGTGATATAAATTTGTTTGCTGATGATACTGTTCTGTTCATTACGGCTAAAGATTTCAATGAAGCTATTGAACATTTAAACGAGGATCTAAGTTCGGTGGTTCGATGGTTAAAATTTAAGCAACTGAAACTAAACGTCGCGAAAACTAAATATATGGTTATTTCTTCTATTAGCACCGATCATGACGCCAATGTAGAAATTGATGGTTAAGCTATTGATCGCGTTAGAGAAATGAAGTATCTTGGAGTCATAATTGATGAAAAGTTAACATTCAAATCTCATATTAATAACGTCATTAAGAAGATTGCCAAAAGGTACGGTATATTGTGTCGTTTGAGAAATGACCTTTCGATCCATAGTAAAATTCTTTTGTATAAAACATTCATATCACCACACATTGACTTTTGCCCATCCATTCTGTTTCTTGCTAAAAACACATAAATCTTGAGATTACAGCGACTGCAAAATAAAATCATACGATTAATTCTAAAATGTAGTAGATATACCTCCTCAGATTTTCTACTGAACGCATTACAAGTATCATTGAAGTATTCTGGTTTATCTGGCTGCTCGGCCATCCATGGAAGTTGACCATCAATGTTAGCTTCCCTCTCTGAGCAGCCTAGATAGCCGTGTAGTGTCGGTAGCGGTTTCCCAACTGGCTAAGAATAACGCTACGGTCCACCTGTACCGGTGGTATAAGTCCACCAAACAGGTAAGCCGTGTGGCATCCGGCGGAATTATTTTTTACCAAGAATTGATCCACTGTTTTCCTGTTCCATGTCGTAAAAGGCCACAAAAATAGGAACTTCTAAGTCAAGGTGTATTTCCGTGCCGATGTCTGCAGGAGGTTAAACATTGCAGTCGTGAACGGAATATCTTGGGTTTTTCCCTTACTGGATACACGCAATGCTTAGCAATCAACTTCTTTGATCATCGCTTCGGCGAGCCAGAGATTAGAAAGCTGAGTGTCTGTGGGTGTCCTCAAGGTGGTGTACTATCCCCACTTTTATGGAACCTAGTCGCTGATGTTTTTTTTTTTTTTAAGGAAACTTAATAACCTTGGATTTCCGACTTATGGTTTTGCCGACGATTATCATATATTGATGACCGGTATAAGCATTAACACTCTCTTTGATTTAATGCAGCAAGCCCTGCGCTCTGTTGAACAATGGTGTTGTCAGGTTATATTATCTGTGAATCCGGGCAAAACATCAATGGTGCTTTTCACTCATCGTAGGATAATTACAGGACCTCGTCCGTTGCAGTTCTTTGGTTCAGGGGTCACTGTGGTCGATCAAGTTAAATACGTCGGGGTTATTCTTGACTCAAAACTGAATTGGTCTGCTCACATTGACTTCAGGATTGAAAGAGCTTGCATGGCTTTCGGCCAATGCAGACGAGCTTTTGGAAAATCATGGGGACTCAAACCCAGATACATTCATTGGATCTACACAACTATTGTTAGACCAATTTTAGCATATGGTTGTCTTGTATGTTGGCAGAAAGGAGAAGTCGCGACAGTTCAGTCAAAGCTAAATCATCTCCAAAGGATGGTCCTAATGGCGATGACAGGAGCATTCACGACAACTCCTACTGCTGCTCTAGAGGCGCTACTGTGTATTAAACCACTACATGTGTTCCTAAAACAAGAAGCATTATCTTGTGCATACCGTCTTAGGGTTACAGGGCTTTGGAACAGTAACCCATTAGTTTATGCTACCAGCCACACTCGCTTGTGGTCTCAAATGGTTACGTGGGATGAGTATTTACTCGCTCCTAGTGACCTAACTCTCACATGCAGTTTTCCTTTTAAAACATTCAATGTGAGCTATCCTCTTCGTTAGGAATGGTTGTCTGGTTGTCTGGAACGACAACTTGATGAACACATAGTTTGTTATACGGACGGTTCTCTATTGAATGGTCGTGCTGGTGCTGGTGTCTACTGTCGTGAAATGAGGCTGGAGCAGTCTCATTCACTTGGTAGATACTGTACTGTGTTCCAAGCAGAAATCTACGCGATTCTGTGTGGAGTACAATCGGCACTTCAGCAGAGGATCTGTGGTAAACGAATTTATTTTTGTTCCGACAGTCAGGCAGCCTTAAAAGCACTCAGTTCGAATGACTCACGGTCGAATCTAGTGATCGCATGTCGAACTCAAATTGAAGACCTCAGCATTTCAAATGCTGATTACTTCTTATGGGTACCCGGCCATTCTGGTATTACTGGAAATGAATAGGCTGATGAGTTGGCTAGAGCTGGTGCAACGAATGATTTCGTTGGTCCTGAACCAGCTTTACCACATTCAACTAGTTGGATAAAGCACAAGATTCGTTCTTGGGCTGCATCCAAACATGCCAGCTACTTGCGCAGCTTGCAAACTTGCGCTCAGACAAAAGCATTTCTACCAGATTTAAATCTGAAAATGTCAAAGTGTCTACTGCATTTTTTCAAGTATCATTGAAGTATTCTGGTCAGAGCTCTGACTGGACATTGCAAACTCAATTATCACATACTATTCAACGTGCTGAGTATTATTCGTGTGATTTGTGTAAATGCGATTATGGTACTTCATATCATCTGATATGTAACTGTCCCGCATTGACGCAGCTACGTATCCGGGTTTTTGGTTCTCCATACATGGTAAAGTCTGTGTATGCGGAGCTAAATTTGAAGGATATTCTCTCGTTTCTCACCCAATGTGGTAAGGAGCTATAGTCAGAAGGGTTCATCGTTCTTTCTGGAGTGAATGAATCCCTTCTGTATTCACCTTTAATAGGGTTTAGCAGATTGTTTGGCATCCTTTGGGGGGTACTTAATTTACTTCTGCTCGTACATACTGCGAGTCGTTCTGCATTCTTCCGGGAGTGCAGAATGGTGTCGCTTTTGTAAAATCTCTAAATCCTCTCGGGGGTTGGAGGTTTTATTAACAACAGATTGTTCGGGACCTCGTAGAGGTTCAGAATTTCCTTCTGCTTCCACTAAATGTGATCCTCAGCAGATTGTTCAGCATCCCTTAGGGGTGCAGAATTTTACTTCTGCTTTTATGTGTTTTTGTGTCGTCAATTTTTCCCATCCTCCTAGTCCAACCCTTACCATTTCCTTTCAATCCTTCCCTCTTATATATCGGGAAAATGATGCTAAAAACAAATTGATGGCAAGGCACAAATCTCCAAATATCAAGGGGAACGTGCCATTTGAGCCAATTTGTTCTGATTCCTGATAAAGGCTTTCAGTGAAACAAAGAATTTACTACTTAACACTCAAACGCTCGAGTTGGGATTTTCATCGATTTTTTTTCAAAAATTTGTAACTACTGAATAAATTGACCGATCTTGATGCATTTGGTGTCAGAAAAACCGGGTATTCTTCAATTTCATTCTGCCTTAATCGGTGTTGATATGGTCCAATAACACAGGTGTTATTCCAGATCGCCTTGGGGTAAGTCGGTTTTGCCATTTGGGGTATTCTATCTAAAATACTAAAATGTATATGGGAACAGTTCTGGAACAATCTGAAATGTGCAAGATTTACTAAAACGCATCAAATTGGATAAACTTATCATTTGGCCAACCATCCCAGAGGGTACTGGAACCGGTTACAAAACTTCTGAAAGACTTTTTTGAAAAGACGCAAAAATGTTTTGTAACCGAACGAAATACGTATCTGTGATGTGACGTCTTTTATACATGTTTTTTTTTAAGTGTTGTTGTGATACATATTGTGTATAGTGACGTGATATACTTATAGTAGAATTCAATGGTTAAAAAAATTATTCTATCATCTATATATATAAAAATGCAGAGATCATTCTTTGTAATCGCATCACGTAAGAACGGATGGACGGATTGAGATGCTTTTTTTTGTTTGATCAGTTTTTACCCCCACCGGGTTCGTACATCAAAAAAATTTGGAAAACTTACCGGAAAAGTGGGAAAAACCAATAAAGTTATATTGTATGGACAATGGAATTTTCCACTGAAAAAGTCGCCAATGATTGCTAGATCTACAATTGGTGTTTGGCGCGAACGAGTTGCATAAGTTTGGCCGTCGAAAGAAAGGAATACTAGATCGTTGAAAGAATCTTTTGGCGCGCAACGAGTGGTGTGCGTGTGAAAACTTGACTCATGTGGTTCTTCATTTCGAGCCACGTGCTTAATTGGGTATCTAAATTATTGCTTGCCAAATGACTCAATGACGGAATGCATATGACTGTTCTAGAAGACCGCTGTTGGCAGGAGAAAATGGTCTGATGTCATTTACCAGTTCATTGGTCATCGCGGGCGCGAGTTTAATAAATCAGAAAATTTTTGAATGAATCAATAAAAAGATTGTGCTGTAGAAGCGCTAAGGTCACACTAAGAAATTTTCCTTGCGTTTTTTTTTCTAATAATTTAGATTAGACTAAGCGCACAATTCTGTGAAGAATGTTCAAATTGGTATAATATCAAATTAAAATTTTAGCGTAGTCTCTCTAAGCAACCAAAAATTCCGAAGTACCTGAAAAGTATCCACTTTATTAGAGCTCTAAAGTACGCGTAGCACTCTATGGCAACTTGAACATACAGAACAAGTTCTGAGAAAACTTCCTCGCTGCATAAAATTTGTACAAAGAACTGCTTTAAAGTTTTTTCTGTTGCGTCGGATGAACATTCAAGTATTCCTTAAAAACGGACTATTCGGAATGCTTTGGATGCTGCTTAAGGGGGGTAGGATTTGAATGATGCAAAAAATAATTATATTTGAGAACTTTTTTTCAGAATTATCGTGCATCAAAATAAATTCAAATGTTTTGCTTGATAAAAAATATCATTCGAACAACATTTTGTAATTTTTTCGTGGAAAACTATTGAGAAAAGTACGATTTTTAACGAAAAAATCCACTATTTTGCAGCTGTAAAACCTCCCAAAAATAACAAAAAACGAAAAGGAAAACGTTGAGGTCTGGTTTTTCATATGTAGAAAATGTGTACAAAATTTGGAAAAAATTGGTGCAGTAGTTTTTGAATGACCATGGACACGAATTTTCAAAACCTGCTTTCGAGATTAACGCGTTTAAAGTTTTATGTCTATAAAATCGAAGGAAACAATTTATTACTCTAGGGATCCCGTAGGGTCTAACATTTTCCAAAAATCATGATTTTTCTTTTATAATTTGTTATAATGAAACATATCAAGAATGTTTTGTAAAGTTTTTAAGTCAATCGAAGCAGAAATAATGGACCTGTGCGTCGAACTCTCACTTCTTCGCAGTATGAAATAAGCATAAATTTTTGGTGATATTTCGTTTTGAGCTAAAGCGAATGTGTGGAGAATTCCGTTGATTGTAGGTTAAGTAATCAGAAAAATAATGAAGAGAAACATTAACCGTTTAGTCGTTTGACAATTCTGCTGTCCGAAAACATAAATTCGAACAAATAATATGTGGGCGAGACGAAGTTCGACGGGTCAGCTAGTTGTTAATATTATTATTATTGGAAATATCATTGTTTTTATTATTATTACAAAATCAAGATCGTCGATACATATGAGAACAGGCCACTGCAATTGTCTATTACTAAAATTTCGGGAGGAATCAAATATTATCGTACTTAAAAATTTTCAAAAAAAACTTCAAATTTATAGTATGTAACCTATATAAATAAATTTAAAAGGAGTTTAGAATATACATTTTTAGAATAGTAGCTGTTTAATCTAACTTATCTGTACCTTAGTGTAGGTGATCGTTTCAAATACTAATAGTGAAAAAGGGGAAAGCTCACAGGTAATATCACACAATCGATCAACTAACTGATATTACCCATCTTCCGTTTTTCTTATTGCGATATTTTCCTAACCAGAGATCATAGAAATTGAAAATGATGTAATGAAGTACAAAAGGTAGAGCAAGGAAGTGAATATATAGAACGGAAAGTTAAGACGTGACAGACGGCCATTTATGCAACTAGCCGTATAGAAATTAATAAAAAACATCCATGCAGTGAAGAACTCATTGTGTGTGAGAATGCCGTCGCAAGTAGAAAGTGATAACTTCTGGTAACTTTCCATTACACAATACAAGTAGGTTTAGAATTTTCACTACACAAAAATCACAGAATTGCGAAAACAAATTATATCTTCATGGTAATAATCAAATCATGTATACATATAATAGGGCTGAAAAGTCACCACTTGTGGCTGAACACCCAATTTGAATCTTAATAATTCAATTTCAACTCATATTCCAATGTATAATTCATTAAGAAAATAATTAAAGAAAAAAAAACTTCTGGTAACTTTTCTTTTACCGGTTCGGATAGTAATTGGTAAAAGACCATTATCACTACTTTCCGACATACCAGAGACACCAGTGCATCAGTGTACAAAATCTTTTCCAACATATGACCGTACAAACCGGTATTGATAATACCGATCCCGGAAGTACCTTTAATAGTGGAACTCTCTTCATTATTTCAGAGACCTGATGCACAAACCAATTAATCAATTACTAAATTAATGTTTAATTATTCGCAACTGAGCAATTCCAGGAATGAGATGACGAAAAAGTGATAAAATTATAATCGACCTTCTCCGATTTGGATGAAACTTTGCACATGGCTTCAGTATGGCAAACCATAAGTTTTGAACTGATGGAGAGGTCAATCCGACTCACGACTGATTTTTAGAAAAAGACATGTATTTTTGTATTTCACAAAAATTGCCTTTTTCAAATCGTTGTAACTCGGAAATCGGTAATTGTGCAAAAATGGTGTTCAGGAAGAAGTTGTAGGGAGTCGATTGGGCACTCTAAAAAAGATATACACTGAAAAATTTTTGATATTTTTTCTCAATAATTACAAAATAATACGAAGAAATTAAATAAGAAAATATTACGGTTTTAATTTTTTTTTGATAATTTTTATTTTGTAGCTGTTGTTAAAACCTACAGATCGATGGCTATTCACTCCGTGCCTTTTGAAAAAGGAGCAAGTTACAGCTAAAACAGTTTACGGGTGCATGCAAAAGATCAAGTTCTTCTCGTTGTAATTCGGAAACCGTTAATCGTACAAAAATGACGACCAGGAAGAAGTTGTAGGGAATCAATAGGGCACTCTAAAAAATTATACACTAAAAAAATTGATTCTTTTTCTCAATAATTTCAAAATTAATCAAAAAAATTAAATTTAAAAAAATCAGTGTTTCGATTTTTTTTTTGATAATTTTTATTTTAAAGCTCTTATTAAAACCTACAGATTGATGGCTATCTCATCCGTGCCTTTTTAAAAATGAAGAAGTTACAGCTAAAACAATTTACAGATATATTCGAAATTTCAAGTTCTCGTTGAAAGATAATCATTCAAACAATAGAATATTATTCTACAGGTTAAAGGCAATAAATTTGTTCATGATGTCCTTTCTTCTAAAAGTAGCTGTTCTTGGGATGCTTGGATATTTAATTATAACATCATTATTTATATTTCCATGAATTGTTTATTCGTTTGCTATATATATCTACAATTATTACATGTACATGAATAATTCTTAATTATGTTTAAGGTTTTAAGTTTTTGAAAGTTGTATGAGTACTACATGCATCTTCTTTCGAATACAGTCTTGTGATGATTGTAGTTTCTGAAATCGGAACGGGAGAATGGTATTTCGGTATGTCTGGAATCATTTTGGTATCCTTATAAACACTACTCCACTCGGTCACACCCCGTTCATATTCTTCTTGTGACACGTAACAAAAAGACATGGTCGTGAATGCATCTCGACGTCTCTGCTCTGCCCATTCATATAATTATTTGCAGTTGTGATTGGGTGTTCATGTAGTTTAGCCAAGCTTTCACGTCGTGCCATTCGCTTCAAATGCTTCAAATTACCCCCGAGTGTGGTCCTTTACCAAAAGAAGTTGCAAAAATGCATCAATGTTATACATTGATTTAAATTTACAGAGACTTCCAAATTTTTTTCTGTTTTTGTACTGCGAGGCAGCTCCGTCAGACATAAATATTGCTTTTTTAATTTGAATTTCGTCTTTTAAAAATGACATTAAGTGTGAAATGAACACTTGAACCGCGATGGTTCCGTGTTTAAGCACTTCTGAAATCACAATGAAACTAAAATGTTCAAGCTCTTCTGATTCTCTATAATAAATTTCAAACGAATGAATGGTTGCTTGATCATTGCTCCAATAATGGCTTTGAACAGAATCCTGAAGCACAAATGAAAAATTTTCTGAAAAATCACAAATAATTACAATTTCTCCTGTCTTTAAATTAGATTTTGCTTTTTTAAGAAAATCAGATTCCTGATTTTTAATAAAATCATGAGTCACAAGTTTTTCTAATTTTTCGCAAAAATATGCTGCAAATTCTTCTACTAGTTTGACAAATTTCTCTAGATCACATCTGTCAGTAGAAACCCATTGTTCAAATCTTATCTAAGTCAAATCACGTTCCTCGAAATAGTCTAAAACGCTTCTCTCCAGATCTTGTGTCGCTGAACAACTTTTGCATTCACGGAGGTAGCAGGATCTTTTTGATGAGTCACATAATAGCTTTTTTAAATAATAATTCTTATCATCATACATGAAATATTTTTCAACAGCATGAATCATTAATGAAACATTCTCATGGATTGTTCAAACACACATATTATGTGAACCAGAACTTCAAAGCAACTTGCAGTGTTTTGGTCTTAATGCTGCAAATGTACTAAATCCAATATTTCGATCTGGATATTCCTCCTTATAACCCAAATAAATTTCTTTCAATAATGAATAAAGGAATCGGTTTTGTTCGCGTTCACACTTACCATTCATTTTGACTGTGACGCAATCTCTTGATCCCGGCATTACTCGGCTGACGTCATCGCTGTTGAAATATTGAAGCACCTCATTTTCTACCGTTTCGTTCCTGCTGCGTCCCGTTTGTTTCTTGGCTTTTTTTTGTCCCTTGATTCTCTTGCCTCCGACACAATGTATTTGTTCGCCTTGAATTGGGAGACTATTTTCTCCTTTGACCACGAGTTTGGCAAGACTGACAACAAACGCACTTTTTCATTCCTAGTGCAATCAGGCTTAGCAAACTGCTCTATCATTTTAATAATCACTTCATCCAACTCTGCTGTTTTCGTTTTGAGTAATTCTGGATCTTCTTAATCCGCCGGGAACCCGAACATTTGCTTTTTTATACCTCTTGAAATATCCAAATATTTTTCTCGAGGGTAATTAGCATTCCGAGTTTTCTTCGTTGATATTGGAGACACGTTGATTCCTGCGATGCCCTTGTTGAAGAGTTCAATGTTGTGTGCTCTTGAATACTTCGCCGCGACTGATGCTTCAGAAGATGCTGAGTTGATTGAAGCTGCAGAAGGTACTTCCTCTAAATCGTATTCCGATGTGGATGGTTATGGTTCCGTTGTTGACTGCCCTTCTGTTTCCGACGTATGACTTTCCTCATAAGCCCGCCTACGACAGCGATCACAAATGCTAAACGTGGTATTCAATTTAACCTTGCACTTTTGAGCTTCTATTTTTCCAATTATGGTTTCTGTCAATTGGAAAAATTTTCCGGAACACACAAAACCAGGAAAAGGTTTACAACACTTTGGGAACAACATATTGTAGTATTGTAACTGTTTCGAAAGAGATTTGTTATAAACTGATATCTGTTCTACGATGCATAGCTATTTATATGTGAAACAGGTAGAATTTAGGTAAGCAATTCGCCGGTACGTACTTTGGTTGTAAACAGTAGGTGGTCAACTGCCTAACCTCTTTGATTCTACATGTGTTTATTCGATTTGCCGTAGTTACGTTAGTTCTACTGTTTACATGATTATCTTTAAACGAGAGCTTGAAATTCCGAATATATCTGTAATTTGTTTTAGCTGTAACTTCATTTTTCTAGAGGCACGGCTGGGATAGCCATCAATCTGTAGGTTTTAATAAGAGCTTTGAACAGAATTATAAAAAAATTGGAAACCCTGATTTTTTTAAATTTAATTTTAATTAATACAACGAGAAGAGCTTGATCATTCACATGCACCCGTAAACTGTTTTAGCTGTAACTTCTTCATTTTTCGAAAGGCACGGATGTGATAGCCATCAATCTGTAGGTTTTAATAACAGCTTTAAAATAAAAATTATCGAAAAAAAAATTAAAACCCAGTTTTTTTTTATTTTACTTTTCGGGTTATTTTGTAATTATTGAGAAAAAAATCAAAAAATTTTATTCAGTGTATATTTTTGTTAGAGTACCCAATCGATTCCCTACAATTTCTCCCTGAACGCCATTTTTGTACGGTTTCCGAGTTACAACGATTTGAAAAAGGCCATTTTTGTGAAATGCAAAAATACATACGCCCTTTTTAAAAATCAGTCGTGAGTCGGATTGTCCTCTCCATCGGTTCAAAACTTATGGTTTGCCATACTGAAGCCATGTGCAAAGTTTCATCCAAATCAGAGAAGATCGAGTCTGATGATCTGCTAAGCATTTCTGGAATTGCTCAACTAGAACACTGGTTAGCTAAAATTAAAACGTTTTATATTTTTGCTTTTCAGTGCAAGGAACACCAGTCATCATTACGCTTTATTTCACGCTGCCTGTATTCCTATGGATCCCTTTTTTTTCAAGGTGGCAAGAGTATATGGAACTTATCAATAAAAAAATCTTGGTTCAAGCAGTCTTGTTTCTGATATGTGCTGAATTATGCGTAAGTAAAAATGAATGTAAATAGTTTTCACAAATGCAGTTATTTCTAACGATTACCAATTTGCAGAACTGAAGCTTAAATATTTTTTTAATACATTTTTGAATTTCACGTTGATGGTATTTAAATCTGATTCTAGAATTAATACGTTAATATATCAAACAATGCCGAAACTCAACAATATTGTTGGAATTGATTAAATTTCACTTGAATAGCTTTGGGCATACAAAACGCATTTCTCTTTATAATATAACATAACTGCATTCGCCAAATTTCTAAACAAAAGTAACCTCCGCTTACCTCCATGTAATAGTCAAAGCTAAGTCTTGGCATTACATTTCTTTTGTAAAAATAACGACCTGTCTGTTTCAACAGACTTAGCAGCCAATTCATAGCGTACAGAATAATTGCATGGCTTGTACTACGATCCTACTGGCACTAAGAATCCTTTCAGTTCGAGCATCGAACAAACGACCCTATGCAATGACCGCCATCAATAATTATGTAGCAGTTTCCATCACCTCTCCTAATTCGATCACATTTTACCTTTCTCTCTAGAAAGGTAATAGCATTGCTGGAAAACCCGACTTTCGAACGGAGCCTCGGAGACCATTCGACCTAGCTCGATGAGATTGGAAAATGTCTGTGTGTGTATATGTTTAAGTGTGTACGTGCAACTTTTATTGAATTTTTCTAACGCTTGAAAGTTTAGGGTTTGAAAGCTGCTGTTTGGTCATTGATCAATTTCGAAGGATCAAATGGCTGTGAGCCTGTGACTCATAAATGTTATTATGAGACTTTTTAAATAGTCAGAGAAAGGCATTATCACACCACTGTGCAATGTGCAATGATGCTTTTCTTAAAAATGTTTACTCCATTAGGAACTCAAAACATTTTGTTTTTAAAGCAGTATACTTCAATTAATCTTTTCAATTTCAAAATGAGAAATTGCTTCGTTTAATTCTGTGTCGTTTCGGCATTAAAAATGCTCAACTCTTTACTATACGGGACCGGGTGCTAATTAATTAATGCTACACTAGCCTCTTAACATTTTTCTGTCATAATATTGAGCGCTTATAACACATAGCCGTTTTGATGGAATCATATCATCCATCTACCAATTGATTCCAAAATACCACATCCTTTTACACAGTACACCTTGTTACACAGAACTTAGCGATGAAGCCACGCGATTCACGTGCTGACGTCGAAGTTCCACGAGTCAACCGGCAACCCAGTACCGAACTCAGTTGCTGCCCCACTGACGATACAACAATTCATTGACCTGGGAAAATTACCAGATTTTATTCGAGATTTACAAAATTATGATAGCAAGCCAACAGAAATATTAGCATGGCTAACGGATGTTGAGGGCATTTTCTGTATGTACAGAGATGTTAGAGCCACGGAAACGCAACTATCCTTAATTCGAATAACATCGTGCATGATTGGCAACAAATCCACCATACTTGAAACCTGCTATCTATTTCGAAGGCACTGAAATTTTTAGTAGCGACGAAGTATCAGAGGCAATCGTGAACGTCCCTCTCCATTCTCATGTTGGAGCTCATCCTCCTATTATCTCGACCATGATAATTACGGCGTGCTCGAAACTAAAAAGCTCTACTAACGCAAGACTCGATGCCATTCCTTCGATAGTCCTAAAAAATGCTTGAATTCACTCCTAACACCCCTGACTATATTGTTCAACGATTCCCTTAATGCGGGGACTTTCTCAGACCCCTGGAAGAAATCATATATTTTTCCGGTTTTTAAGAAAGGTAACAAATCTGATATTACTAACTACCGTGGAATAGCTTCACTATGAGCTGTGTCCAAGTTATTTGAAATAATTATTCTCGATTTCATAGCTCACAAATGCAAGGACTACATATCTGAAACTCAACACGGTTTCATGCCTAAGAGGTCAACATCTACAAACCTTGTAGCTTACACATCTTTTATCATCCGATCTCTACAATCGCATCTACAGGTTGATGCTATCTACACAGATTTCTCAGCGGCATTCGATAAAATAAATCATCAAATAACAAATGATAAACTCGACAGCCTGGGCTTTACTGGATTGGATGCGTTCATATCTTACTGGTCGCGAGATGTCGGTGAAAATAGGAAACTTCACAACAGTTCCTTTCACTGTTAGCTCTGGAGTACCTCAAGGAAGTAACTTAGGATCGTTCATATTTTTACTCTACCTCAATGATCTCAACTTCTCCGTGAAATGTTTGAAACTATCATTTGCTGATGACTTCAAACTATATCATCCTATAAAAGAACTAGAAGATGCACGTTTTCTGCAAGCTCAGTTTGACACATTCGCCAAATGGTGCCACAATAACACGATGGTGCTGAACGCTTCCAAATGCTCCATTATATCTTTCTCCCGAAAACGCTCAATAATTACATACGACTATCATCTCTTGCAAAATGTCCTCAAACGGTAATCCTCGGTAAAGGACTTAGGTGTTATTCTCGATCACACATTGGATTTCAAGGATCATGTCGATTATGTAATTTCGAAAGCTTCTAAACTCTTAGGCTTCATATTTCGGATCACAAAGAACTTTACCAATATACACTGCCTGAAGACTCTTTATTGTGCGCTAGTTCGATCAACATTAGAATACGCAGCTATCGTTTGGTCACCTCATTATCAAATCGATATTGATCATGTCGAAAGCGCTCAACGCAAATTCGTTAGACTTGCACTCCGCAATCTACCATGGAGGGACCCGATCAACCTTCCTAGTTACAAAGATCGCTGTCGGCTTATTGTGCTAAATCCGCTGTCTGTACGTACGAACGTTTGCAAAGCTGTCCTCATTGCTGATCTAATTCAATAACGTGTTGACTGTCCTGATCTTTTACAATTGATCAATTTTGACATTCATCGTCGAAGTCTTCGTTCTCATCCATTTATATGAATTCCCCATGCTAGAACCAACTACGGATATACAGGGTCCGGCACTCGAAGTGTAACCAACTTCAGACCGCTCGCGCAGCTGACGCACGGGCATCAACTCTCTAGAAATTTACTAAATGACAGTTCGGAGTTGTATTGTTTACAAGCGCAAGAAAGCATTTTGCCAAAAGTGAATGCGAAAAAAAAATCTTGATTTGAGAGAGCGAAGGAGTTGCTTTGTTTGGCCGAAAGCGGTCAATTTCCGAACATTGTATTTTCTGACGAGAAAATTTTTCCAATTGAGCAATTCGTAAACTCTCAAAACGATAGGGTTTACTTGACCGACCGTTCATACGAGAATTTGAGTCATCGATTGGCCACTAGGAGGCAGCACCCGAAACAGATAATGGTTTGGGCCGCTTTAACCGCAGATGGGCGCTCTCCAATCGTTTTCATCGAGCCTGGCGTCAAGGTAAATGCGACATATTATCGGGAAAGTATTCTGGAGGTTGCTTTGAAGCCGTGGGCAGACAAACATTCCGGTGGCAGACCATGGACGTTTCAGCAGGACTCGGCACCGTCTCACAAAGCTCGAGTGAACCAAGAATGGCTGAAAAACAACGTTCCGAACTTCATCACGTCCACACAATGGCTCTCGAATTCACCAGATGCGAATCCAATGGATTATTCTCTTTGGGTCATTTTGGAGAGCAAAGTCCGATCTAAAAGATACATCAGTCTCGAGGCGCTGAAAAAAGTTATTGTCCGCGAGTGGGCCTAAATACCTGCAAGTCACATTCGGCAACTTGCGATTCGTTTTTTGACCGTCTCAAGACCATAGTCAAGGCAAAAGGTGGTCATATCGAACAAAAGTGAATTGATTCTGAATTTTGCATTAATTTTACACATTTTGTACTTTGAATTAAGTAAAAGTAATTTTCCAAACTGAATTTATGGCCTTTTTAATTGGTTACACTTCGAGTGCCGGACCCTGTAATGAACCCTTCTCCAGTATGTGTCGTTTATTCAATAGCTGCTCACAGGAATTTGATTTTCATCTCTCTCGAAATGCGATACAACGATTACTAGTACTAATGTTAATTCTTTCCGCTCGACCACCCCTTCGTCTCTCCGCCATCTCCATTGAAAACCAATAAATTCGCACGTTGAAACTAATCTTATTGTATCTCCTCTTCTCCTCTCTTCGTCGTTCTCTCCCATCTTTTTTTCTCCCACTTATTAGATCAGGGGTTCCCAAAGTGGTCGATATAGACCCCTTGTGGTCGAAATCCTTTTTGCGGGGGTCGACGTAAACGAAAACTGACTTTGGGGTCCACGAGGTCTAGAAATCGACCCCCTATTGTTTGATATAACAACTTGTTATTTGAAATATTTTCGCTAAAAAAGTTGTGTTTTTTTTACCATGCGCAGAAATTGGTAAGTATTTTACATCATTATTAAAAAAGCAAGAAATTAAATTTTCAAAGGAATTTGTTGATGGGGGTCTGAGGCCTAAGTTAATTTTAGTAAAGGGGTCTATGACCCAAAAAAGTTTGGGAACTCCTGAATTAGATCTATACTTCGGTGCTAACCACGTTTGCTCGTCCTTTTCTTTTTATCCGTCTTCCACCATCTTTTTCGACCACTAATAAGATCTACATGCCGGACCTAACCCCGTTTCGTTCGTCAACTCTCATTCAACACTTCCTCTTCCACTCCCCCATCACCCTTTTTTAAAACATATTTCTTCTCTTCTCTAGTTTTAATGCAAAATCTATATAGTTTATCCGATGGGTTTAGTGTCATCTAATTACTGTAGTGTTAGTTAGCTTGGGTTAGTTTTAATTGATAGTATTAAGTACATACCACTTTGCTCTACATCAACTTGAAGACTACAAGGTAAGAGTTTCCCTTCTTGGTAGATACAGGAGCAAATTAACCCAAAACTTGCCTGGGCCTACAAGGATAGCAGGCCGTACGAATTTAATGCCAAAGGCATAACTAGTGCTAACGGTAAATTTAACGCAACCTCTGCGATAGATATAAACTTTTTCTACCCGAAAATTAATTGCATTACAAAATTTGTGTTACAAAAATTCCATTCATTTTTCTACGGGATCATAGGGACAGAAATACTGAATGACTTAAATGCAAACATTGATTTTTCTAATAACACTTTGAACTCGTATTCTGATAATCAGAAACTTGTCGTTCCTCTTTGCGTATATTCCCAGACAAACTGTGCTTCTAATAGTGTTTTTCGAGCTGCTCATCTTACTGAAGAGAGTCGTCTTTGACCACTCAAAAGAAGTTTTTCATGAAACCAATGCAAAATTAACATGCTCAACAAATGTTGAGTGCACAATTAATACCACTGATGATACTCCAGTTCATCAGAAGGTATATCCTTACCCCGTTGCCTATGCAGACGAGGTAAAGAAACAAATCAACAAACTCCTGGAAGATGCTAGAATCGGCCATCTCGTTCGGCGTGTACGGCACCAGTATGGGTTGTACCGAAGAAACCCGACGCTTCAGGAAAAAAAAGTTCCGAATGGTGATCGACTATCGGACGATGAACGAAAAGACAATTCTCGTTAAATACCCAATTCCGGAGATATGGTATGTTTAAGATATGCTCAAGGGTCAAAAATATTTTACCACCAGATTAAAATGAAGGAGAAAGATATCGAGAAAACTGCTTTCGCCATTAACAACGGGAAGTACGAATTTACTCGAATACCATCCGGTTTGAAGAACGCTCCTGCGATCTTCCAGTGGGCAATTGACGACGTACTTAGAGATCACATAGGGAAAATATGCTATTTGTATATTGATGACGTTGTCGTGTTTGGAAAGACCTTAGATGAATATTTGGAAAATCTTAAATTTGTTCTAGAAACACTAAGTAATGCAAATCTCAAGATTCCGTTAGACAAATGTGAGTTTTTGCATTCTGATATTGAATTTTTAGGGTTTGTTGTTGGTGCGGAAGGAATCAAACCTAATATTAAATATAGAGAAAGGCAAAAAATCGATTTTATCAATAGGTAGCCAGAGCCTACGAATCTCAACGAGCTCCTTTCCTTCTTTGGAATGATGAGTTATTATCGAAGATTTGTAAAAGACTTTCTAAAATCGCACAACCTCTTACAAACCTTTTTCTGGGCAAAAGGAATTCCTCATCAAATAGGAAAATTTCGCTTTCATGTAATGAAAAACTATGCTTCGACAAGTTGAAGAACGTATTGAAATCGTCTAATGCAAGGACTACATATCTGAAACTCAACACAGTTTCATGCCTAAGAGGTCAACATCTACAAACCTTGTAGCTTACACATCTTTTATCATCCGATCTCTACAATCTCATCTACAGGTTGATGCTATCTACACAGATTTCTCATCGGCATTCGATAAAATAAATCATTAAACAACAAATGCTGAACTCGACAGCCTGGGCTTTACTGGATTGGATGCGTTCATATCTTACTGGTCGCGAGATGTCGGTGAAAATAGAAAACTTCACAACAGTTCCTTTCACTGTTAGCTCTGGAGTACCTCAAGGAAGTCACTTAGGACCGTTCATATTTTTACTCTACCTCAATGATCTCAACTTCTCCGTGAAATGTTTAAAACTATCATTTGCTGATGACTTCAAACTATATCATCCTATAAAGGAACTAGAAGATGCACGTTTTCTGCAAGCTCAGTTTGACACTTTCGTCAAATGGTGCCACAACAACACGATGGTACTGAACGCTTCCAAATGCTCTATTATATCTTTCTCCCGAAAACGCTCAATAATTACATACGACTATCATCTCTTGCAAAATGTCCTCAAACGGTAATCCTCGGTAAAGGACTTAGGTGTTATTCTCGATCACAAATTAGATTTCAAGGATCATGTCGATTATGTAATTTCGAAAGCTTCTAAACTCTTAGGCTTCACATGTATATGTTATTTGGTTTTAATTGCCGCATAATGTTGAGATGGTTAAAATGTAACGAAAAAAATTCGATCTCTATTGAGTGTCTGGCCGTGTCGTTTGATGCTATATGCCCTCCGTTGTGTGCGTAACGAAAAGCTACGAGTAGTTCAAACACAATAGGTATGGGATTGGCACTTCTTACTTAGTGCCTAAAAAGCATTGGACACGGCTGCGGTGTCAGTAGTAAAAGAATAATAATCGCGTGATCGGATCAAGGCGGGAAGATTTGAATTCTATTTTGCCGGTGTCAGTAGCACAGTGTGGTGAAGAACTATACTTGTTACACGACCATACTTGGGGACTCGAATTTAGTGTTCGACCTCCTCAAGTAGAAGGTAAAATAGAATTCATTTCTCTCTCCTGATCATGCCTATATGAGCCTGCCTAGGCTAGCTTTTCCGTTCTAAATTTATAACTGATTCAATCTAGAATACCTATCCGTCTTTTCATTTCATATCTTTCGCCTCTCTCAGTTATTGCTTGCCGAAAAGAACCAATCAAAATCGATATAGTATAGTTTTGATGTGTTAAAAGCGTTTTGGCATTCATTAGTCATGACTAATTGTTTGTTTTTCTTAAGGAGTTGATTGAGAGGGTGTGCTATTGTTGCGAAATTTGGTACGAATTTACGGTGATAATTGCAGAAAGCTACAAATCGTCTAGTGTCGTCGCTGTTTTTCGATATCGGATAGTTGCTGATGGCGTCATATTTTGTACGTCAGGTAATATTCCTTTATCTGTAATTTCATATCCTAGATATGTCACTTCGATATTAAAAAAATTACATTTGTTTGGGTTTAATTTTAGGTTGTATTTTCTAATTTTTTCAAAAACTTTTGTTAAATTTTGTAAATGGTGTTGTATGGAACATCCTATCACTGTTATATCGTCAATGTAAACGAATGCATGTTCTGGTATAAGTCCAGCCATGGCAATCGTCATCATTCTTTGGAAACTGTTTGGGCTAATATTTAGTCCGATTGGCAAACGTTAGAATTGGAAGTGTCCACTTTGCGTTGAAAAGGCTGTAAATATTCTTGAGTTATTTTCTAAAGGAATTTAGCGAAATCCTGATATTAAATCTAGTGTCGAAAAGTATTTTGCTCTACCAAGCTGATCCAAAATTGTATCAATTCTTGGTAAAGGGAATTTGTCTGCTAGTGTTTTTTTTGTTTAGTTGTCTAAAATCTACCACAAGTCTCCATTTTCTTGTTGCCTCGTTTGATTTTTTTTGGTACTAGAAGAAAGGGGCTATTATAGGGTGATATAGAAGGTTCTATAATTTTGTCGTTCAGCATATTATTAACTTGTGTTTCTATTTCGTCGTGTTGTGAATCAATCGTTTTGTAGTTAGAATGTAGACTGGAACGTTATCGTTTAGGTTGATATTTTGGTTATAGAAGTTATTAATCGTCAAAGGTTCTTCTGGAGTAGAGAATATATCTGTATATTTCAATATTAGATTTTTTAAATTCCTTTTTTGCGTACGTAGGTACGTTGTTCATGTCTATTTCGTTGAATAGTTTATGGTTTCTTGTATCGTTCAGAGGGTTATTGTTAAATTTCATTATATTGTAATTCGCTAAAGGTTCCATTTCAGGTTCAAATTCGAAGTTATATTTACAGGTGATTTTCTTGTGTTCATAATTTTTATGTAAGGGTTTTGTGGGGATATGATAGCGTTTCCACAGAAAACTCCTAGTTCAATTTCCTGCGAAAAGATTGCCATGTCTTCTGTTATAGATTGATTGCTTAATTTTCTAATCACTTCACTTCGTTGTGGAATAATAAAATTTTCATTAACTTTATCTTCTGTAGGTATAGATACATTTGTATTATTCATAGTAAAATTTAATAACCAATAATTTAATCGATCTGCATTTGTGAGAGATGAAAATGTCTCTTCCCAATATGCCGTCTGTTGGAATAAGAAAATTTGATTCAACTAAATGAAAGTGATGTCTAGTGGTTACATTATTTCCGAACATTAGTTCTGTTTCGGTTTTTGCGGTTCCAGTTAGTTTTGTTCCTACGTTTCTGTTCACAATTTGGTTAGATATTATTCTATTTGCTTTAAAGATTGAAATATCTGCTCCGGAATCTATCAGTAATGTACAAATTGAGTTGGTCATTCGTACTCCGACCTTAATGAAGTTAAAAACGCTTAGATTTAAAGTCAACACATTTGCCCACAAAAATGATTTGCATCGGTTGGTTCTGCTGTTGCGGTTGTTGTCGCTCGCTCGGTGCATTGACCGGCACAGCTGTTTGCATTTGCATTGGATGTATATACGGTAATGACTCGGAGCCTGCTACAAAGACATTCTATCGATTGTGCTGAAATCGATTTGACCCATATCGAGTTTGTTGAGCTTGGTAATGTCCACGGAATCGATTATTATTGTTATAGTATGAGTAATTTGAGCTGATTGGGCGCTCAGATCTGCTAGGATGGAATTGATTATTGTTATTGTAACTACGGTGTGGTCCGTTATAGCATTGATTTGCGCTATAATTGCTTTGGGTTATGAAATTTCTCCCGTTTCCTCTAGAGTAACGGTTGTAGGTTTTGAAATTATTGAGATTTTGCCTAGCTCGCGTGGTTCAGACTTGCGCGGTGGTTGTGTTTTCGGTCAATTTTGTGTGTGTTTTGGATAGCTTCCTTTATTGTGCGGAAGTTTCCTGCTTTTAGTATTGTTTTTGTTTCAGGTTGGTTTATTCCTGATACAAGTGTATTTAGGCCCGCTTTGGTGGCCATTGTTTTTGCTACCTCAGCGGGTATTTTTTGTTTAATATAGATATGTACGAGTGAAGTAGTTAAGTTTTCTACTTCCTTGGGCCACTCTGTCGGGTGGCTTTCAGTTTTGTGCAATTCCAGGAATGAGTAGACGAAAAAGTGACAAAATCAGAATCGACCTTCTCCGATTTCTATGAAACTTTGCACATGGCTTCAGTATGGCAAATCATAAGTTTTGAACCGATGCAGAGGTCAATCCGACTCACAGCTGATGAGCTTGATGGCTATCACATCCGTGCCTTTTGAAAAATGAAGAAGTTACAGCTAAAACAGTTTACGGGTGCATGTGAATGATCAAGCTCTTCTCGTTGTAATTCGGAAACCGTTAATCGTACAAAAATGATGTCCAGAAATAAGTTGTAAGGAAACAATAGAGCACTCTAAAAAAATATACACTGAAAAAAAATTGATTTTTTTCTCAATAATTTCAAAATGAATTAAAAAAATTAAATTAAAGAAAACAGGGTTTCGATTTTTTTTGATAATTTTTATTTTAAAGCTCTTATTAAAACATACAGAATGATGGCTATCCCATCCGTGCCTTTTGAACAATAAAAATGTTACAGCTGAAACAATTTACAGATATATTCGAAATTTCAAGTTCTCGATGAAAGATGATCATTTAAACAGTAGAATATTATTCTACAGGTTAAAGGCAACAAATTTGTGCATGATATCCTTTCTTCTAAAAGTAGCTGTTCTTGGTATACTAGGATATTTAATTATAACACCATTTTTTATATTTCCATGAATTGTTTATTTGCTTGCTATATCTACAATTATTACATGTACATGAATAATTCCTATTTATTTTTAAGGTTCAAGGTTTTGAAGATTGTATGAGTACTACGTGCGTCGTCATTCGAATACAGTCTTGTGACGATTGTGGTTTCTGAAATCGGAACGAAAGAATGGTATTTCTGTGTGCCTGGAATCATTTTGGTATCCTTATAAACACTACTGCACTCGGTCACACCCCGTTCATATTCTTCTTGTGACACGTAACAAAAAGACATGGTCGTGAATGCATCTCGACGTCTCTGCTCTGCCCATTCATATATTTATTTTGCAGTTGTGATTGGGTGTTCATGTAGTTTAGACCCCCGAGTGCATCACATGGTCCTTTACCATGAGTTGCTAAAAATGCCACTCAGCATCAATGTTATACATTGATTTAAATTTACAGAGGCTTGCATTTTTTTTCTGTTTTTGTACTGCGAGGCAGTTCCGTCAGACATAAATATTGCTTTTTTAATTTGAATTTTGTCTTTCAAAAATGACATTAAGTGTGAAATAAACACTTGAACCGCGATGGTATCGTGTTTAAGTACTTCTGAAATCACAATGAAACTTAAATGTTTGAGCTCTTCTGATTCTCTATAATAAATTTCAAACGGATGAATGGTTGCTTGATCATTGCTCCTATAGTGGCTTTGAACAGCATCCTGAAGCACAAATGAAAAATTTTCTGAAAAATCACAAATAATTACAATTTCTCCTCTCTTTGAATTAGATTTTGCCTTTACAAGAAGATCAGATTACTGATTTTTAATAAAATCATGAGTCACAAGTTTTTCTAATTTTTCGTGCTGCAAATTCTTCTACTGGTTTGACAAATTTCTCTAGATCACAACTGTCAGTAGAAACCCATTGTTCTTGCGACTTGCAATGTTTTGTTCTTAATGCTGCAAATGTTCTAAATCCAATATTGCGATCTGGAAATTGCTCCCTATAACCCAAATAAATTTCTTTCAATGATGAATAAAGCAATCGTTTTTGATTGCGTTCACACTTACCATTTATTTTGACTGTGACGCAATCTCTTGATCCCGGCATTACTCTGCTGACGTCATCGCTGCTGAAATATTGAAGCACCTCGTTTTCTATCTTTTCGTTCCTGCTGCGTTCTGTTTGTTTCTTGGCTGTTTTTTCGTCCGTTCATTCTCTCACATCCGACACAATGGATTTGTTCGCCTTGAATTGGTTGGCTATTTTCTGCTTTGACCACGAGTTGTTCACGACGGATAACAAACGCACTTTTTCGTTCCTAGCACAATCAGGCTTAGCAAACTGCTTTATCATTTTAGTATTCACTTCATCCAATTCTGCTGCTTTCGTTTGAGTAATTCTGGTAGTAATTCTTCATCCGCCGGGAACCCGAATATTTGCTTTATTAATCTTCTTGAAATATCCAAATATTTTTTTCGAGGATAATTAACATTCCGAGTTTTCTTAGTATATATCGGAGACACGTTGATTCCTGCGATGCTCTTGTTGAAGAGTTCAATGTTGTGTGCTCTTGAATACTCCGCCGCGACTGATGCTCCAGAAGATGCTGAGTTGATTGAAGCTGCTTAAGGTACTTCCTCTAAGTCGTATTGCGATGTGTGAAATAATTTTTCTTCATTCTATATTTTTTTAGAGTGCCCAATTGATTCCATACAACTTCTTCCTGGAAGCCATTTTTGTACGATGAACGGTTTCCGAATTACAGTGAGAAGAACTTGATCTTTTGCATGCACCCGTAAACTGTTTTAGCTGTAATTTCTTCATTTTTAAAAAGATACGGATGGCATAGCCATCAAACTGTAGGTTTTAATAACAGCTTTAAATTAAAAAATTATCAAAAAAAAGTAGGGTGTGTAATGTCCGAGACATAACTGGATGTCGTGAATACACGGAACGACCGAAATTAGCTCTGCGCCTAATTCGTATTACTGTTTTTGAATTAGTTGATTTAACAACAAAATTTCCAAAATAACTATAAAATTAGTTAAAATTGAGAATTTATTTGCTGAAAAAAACTCTTATTTTTAGAGAATGTGTTTAGTTGGCGAATATTCTGGACACAAACCAGCAATATCTCAATCCAACACGAAATTCTCATTGACAACTAATTCTGTTTTTAAAATCAGAAAATTTGTTTCTATTTATCTATCACCAGTTTATTAGCCACAAAATTCATGAAAAGTGTCAAAACAAAACAATCCAATAAAAAGCTAAAAGGGACAGTCTTGTTGAAACTGCTTGCAAATTGTTTAGATGTTTTACGCATGTGTTATGATATATCCATATATAAATTTCTAAACCGGTATGTAAAAATGACGTAAACTGTTAGTGGAAATTCAGAATTTGTTCAGAATTTGTGCGCATTTAAAACGATTGTTTTTACGCGGAACAGTGAATTGAGTTTCGAATGTTGCACTCTAATTGTACATGTCAAATGATGTTTTTTGTATCTTCCAACCTTCCGGGCCACGCCGTTTGATGTACGACTTGTAATCGGTTTTTATTTTCCGAGTGCTCAAAGTTTTCAGTGAGAGAGTCGATTTCGCGAAGTCGAATGAAGAAAACAGCGATTTAGAAGAAAAATGTTCAAAAAGAAGTTTATGTTTCGCTTATGTCTTTTTCTCCAATACAACATCGTATTTATACCTGCCAATATAGAAAAGACAACCGCGACTGAAATTTTTTTCGGTAGTAGTGTGCCATCTAGTGGCTAGTAGTCAATACGGTGCGTTATTTCGGCGACAGAGCGCCATATAGCTGCAAATTGCAGAAACCAATTCAACCATTTATGTTGGTTGAAAACAACGTTTTATCTCTCTAATTCAACTAAAAAATTAGTTGAATCGATATGAAGTGTGCCTTAGCTAAGAAATGACAATTGGTGAATTCAACTAAAAAAATAGCCATTTCAATAAATATTTTATTATTATCAAGGAAATTAGAATTAAAAAATCTAAATTAGCAAAAGTAAGATTTTTTTAGTTGTCTCAAAAAATAACTAACTAAAATCAGAAAATCAACTAATTTTTTCGCCAAAATGCTGATATCGGTCTTTCCGTGTACGAACAAAATTGGCACTCTTTCTTTATACTTCCGAGTATCAATTAGTTGATCGATTGTGTGAGTTGTGCAAGCTTTCCCCTTTTTCACTACTAGAATTTTAAACGATACACCTAAACTAAAGTTCAGATTAGTTACATCAAACATTCAAACATACAATTCAATATTACTAAATAACTAGTATAGTTCTTTATGATAAAAACGATATTAAACACTGTTGCGAATTCTACAAACATTACAATTGAATTCAGAACAGAATTCTACAAACGATACAATTCACAACTACTTAATTTTTTAAATGACGCAATATTCAACTCGCATAAAATTTTACATGCTCCAAATGTAATTTGCACTCAGCTACAAAGTGCCACTGTTTGGATTTATATGTATCAATTGTTCAACGAACAGATATGAGCTCCGTGGTTCAGTCGAGTAACCGATGTGCTTGTAATCTAATGTTTCTCGGTTCAAGTCGCGATGCTGCTAACGAACTTTTGTTTTTTTATTTCGTTCGAATTCAAGCCATGTAATTTTCAAATCACATAATTTTACATGTTCTTGAATAAAATTTTGTGTGAAATATGACGCTCCGGTTATGTGCATCTTATAAGATGTAAAATTATAAAAAATTTTCGAGCTGTGTAATCAAATTATTCAAGATTTGCATTACACTGATGGTTTTGCTTTTTGATTTGCTAAGAAAAAGTCCTTATAGTTCTTTAAATAACATTTGGAGCCATTAGAACGGCTGACTTTGCATAATGTTCCCTATTGTTGTCCATTTGAGGCTTTATACCATGCAAAAGGTTTGCCGATGGCCCCTCCCGACGATCGAAGTCCAACCACGACCTGAGCGTTTCAAGCTTTATACTTGGTTTGTTTTTATTGATGGTGGGTGAACCTTACCTTGACATCCAGTTCAGTCTGAAGCACTAGAAGAAGTGAACGATTTTCAATCCAATTTTACCTTCTATACTCGTCTAGTAGATAATAGGAACTGATATGTGCTTGACTACCTCAAAACCGTCGTCCCGGTGTGAAAAAGGCAAGCAAGCATGATGAGTTATCCTCATTGTTTCTAAAAGTTTTAGAAAATTATGCTTTTCACTTATTTATGGTTATCTCACGCTGTTGAAAATTTAATCACAAATTCCTGATCATATTTTCCATAGCTTGCAGAAAAATTTATTTTGTTGGGTTAATTAAATCCAGAGATATTTGCGATAAAGTTCTGCCCATTCGTGTACAGGATAAATTTTGAAGAGGCGCCCCATAGTAAAGTAAGTCGTATTCACGACAAAAAAATAAAACCCTGATTTTGTTTCATTTAACTTTTTCGAATTATTTTGTAATTATTGAGAAAAGAAATTAAAAATTTTTTTCAGTGTATCAATTCCTTACAACTTCTTCCTGAACGCCATTTTTGTACAATTAACGGTTTCGGAGTTACAACGATTGGAAAAAGGTAATTTTTGTGAAATGCAAAAATGCATACGCCTTTTTTAAAAATCATTCGTGAGTCGGATTGACCTCTTCATCGGTTCAAAACTTATGGTTTGCCATACTGAAGCCATGTGCAATGTTTCATCCAAATCGGAGAAGGTCGAGTCTGATGATCTGCTAAGCATTTCTGGAATTGCTTTTTTGCGATTATGTTTTCGGGTGTTGAAATATCCATATACCTTGATCTTACGTTTTCTATTAGTTCATTTATTTTATTTATATTATCAAGTAGGCCCAATCTTGCTTTACCTGATAAACGTGTTTTCATAAATTTTGTTGCCATTGGTAAGTGTTCTGCTGTAGTTATTTCTAATAATAGATTTACTGAGTCTATGAAGTCATTTTGTACTCCGTGTCTTTCTTCTCGTAGTTTCGACGTTACAGCACTACGAATGTCTGTAATTGCATTTCTTGCTGCTTTGACAAGAAATGTTATTTCTGTGTTTAATATTGAGTCTTCGTTCTTTAGTAGATTGCTTTATACTTGTGCATATAGCGCGTTGGCGTAGTTTAATTTTGTCGTTAGAGTTTCTGTTTTAATTTTTTTTTGCTAATTGATTTTCTTAAGTTGTTTTTTATAGTTTTATTTATTTTTATTTCTTCGTGTAGTTGCTCTATTGTCATAGGCATTTAGTTATGAGTAAACATCACATCAGTTAGTAAAGTGATAAAATTGTAATATTTATATATATATATATTTTTTTTTTATTTTATATTTGTGCGGTTTTAAGCGATTGAGTTTATGTTTTGTTCTGTTTCAAATCCTTTCTGAATCCATTTGTAATAAAATAAATTTGTAATAAAAAAAATTAATTACTTATTATCTCTTTTCATTGACTTCTGATTGTTCTTCATCTTCTTCTCCTTATACATAATTTATCCAGGTTAGTGGATCGTCCCCTGGCAGAGTTTTTATTCTTTTAATTAGATCGTTCCACTTAGGACACAAATTTTTCTCAAGGGGAGGGGGGGGGGGGGAGGCAAAGTTCTTAGACCCTTTCCCTTTTTTATATCATCTAAAAATTCTAGGAATTTCTCTAATTCCTTTTTGTCCGTTATATCTCGATTATTTTATTAATTCTAATTAATAGGCTAACCCCTAAATGAATATTTTATTAAGTTTTAATAAGATTAAATTATTACTAACCTGTCAATACTAATTTACCTTTTATGGCAGCATCATTGTGGGTTGACGTCTGCGGTGTTCTTCTCGTTGCTCGCACTTCTAGTTTTTGCGATGTCTCCGCTGCCAGACGACGACGACGACTCTCGTCCAATCACAGGTGTTACTTCCGCGAAACACAATACTACGCCTCAAATTTAGGGTTCGCCTTCTTCTGAATTTCACAACGCCTTTGCCTTTGGCCTGCGGAGAGTAACATTTTCTTATTACCTCACTTCTAAATACCGAACATAACAAGTCAGAAACGAAAAACGATCCTTTTTCAAAAAATTCTGAGGCACAATACATAGTTTTCTGTTATGTCTTCGTTCTGATGCACAATATCCGTTGCGTGGTCACTTGAACAATAAAAAAGCTCTCACTTTCTTCTGCTTAGAACGGCTTAACACAAATCTGCCACAGGCGGTCATTGTCTATTACTTTGTCACTGTCGCCATGTTCTACCTTTACTGTTCTAAGTTTACTTTTGGTCATGTGATTTCCTTTCACACGTAATTAAAATAAAACTCTACAACCTTAAAGTTTGGTTGTTCATCTAGAATTGGTTTATTCAAACTTAAGCTAACCTACTGCATGTTCTATGATGTACATAAAGGTGGGAGGAGCCAGTTACAATTCGTTCGCTAAATAAATTGTTAGCTGGAGAGAGGAGAAAGAGGAAGAATATCGATTGGTGCATCAATGCAAAGAACTTGCTGTGGCAGCATATGTTGCAACACGGCTGGTTAGCATGGGAACTTAGTGTGAACCATATAGTTGACTCTTGGTAAATGTATCGATCGTGAAGTGTTTTACGACCTGTTACTAATTTGGATGCATGGGGCTTGAAGGATAAAAAATGTAAGGATCGGTGTTTGGGATTTTTTGTATGCTTGGTTTTAGTTTATGATCTGTGATCAGAGACGGATTGGTTTTTTGTTGGAAAGTTGTTAGGAATGTCAGGGTATACATTATGAAAAACATGTTAGTTGAGAACTTGTCCCCCGAATGGCGCTAGTGGGTTAACAATTTGACGATAGAAAACTCATAATGTGATATCTCTAAACCCTGATGATATAGAATGCTGCTTTTCTAAGAATGAATGTTCCGGAGTTCAAAACCGATAAAATAGTGTAAACAGTATCTGAAAATTCTCCAATTGGTGGCGCTAGTGTTCAATTTAAGATTGGAAATTTATGTTAACTCATTCAGATGGTTTCTTTGATTTACTAAACGGCTTGAATTGTATCCACAAAGTAGTCTTCGGTAACTGAAAATCAGAATTGTTCACGAGAGTGATGTTATCGATCAGTTTTTCAATAATTTGGTGGAGGATAGACAAATACTAGATATAATGATAGGCTACCTGATATGTATAGTTTTTTATCGTGAATACGACTTACTTTACTATGGGGTTCCTTTTCAAAATTAAACATATGAAGGAATGGGCAGAACTTTATCGTGAATATCTTGACTTGTATTAATGGCCGCAACATAATTCTTTCACTATTTCATCAAAAATATGGTCAGAAATTTAGGATAATATTTTGAACAGTGTGAGAAAATCACAAACAGCTCAAAAGTTTAGTTTTCTCAAAATTTGAAAACAACGCGGAAAACTCTTTTTTTCGTTTGGGTTGTACATAATCTCAAACGCTCAGGTCGCAGAGCCAGGATCCCTTCGAAGAAGATCGATTACATCATCCTGTTGGTGGTCGTTTGCATTGAAAAAAAATACAACGGAAAATGGACAACAATGGGGAACATTCTGCAAAATCAGCCCTTCTTATGGATCTAAATGTTACCTAAAGAATTATAAAGATTGCTTCTTTGTAAATCGAAAATTAAAATTATGAGTGTAGTGCAAATCTAAGATAATTTGATCAGTTTTTTTGCAATTGTCTCAGTTCTAAATTTGTCTAAAATCGTTTATATCCAATCAGTGTTTAATAGTTTGTAGTAAACTTTCTGCAGATTTGCTATATAAAATTCATAGCACCGACTCAGAAGCCAAAAGAGCGAAACTTGCACAATTCACACAATCGATCAACTAATTTATATTCGGAAGTATAAAGAAAGAGTGTCAGCTTTATTCGTATTCACGACATCCAGTTATGTCTCTGACGATAGAATCTGTACTCTTTTTTAAAATTTCGCCATTTCATCAACATTTCTTGAAAACTCTTATAAATTTAGTATAGTATAGAAACTGACTTCGGAGAGTTTGTTGTGTTTGTGGAGACTAAAAGTGATATTTTGATTAAAATTGAACAAAATTATTTTGCATTTAATACCATAAAGTTGGATTACGATTTTGATTATTTGTAGAGGCGGTGGTCCTGAACCAGTTTCTGAGCAAAACATAAATGTCTCTTAAGCCGTTTGCGTAGCCGATTTTGTTACAATCTCGAGCTGATTATCTTGACTTGTTAAATAAACTGAATTTAGACATTTACTCTCGTTATATTCAATCACATCCATTCCTGCAAAATCAATCAGCATCATCTGATTATGGCTTTTTGTATTTTTTTTTATTCAATAGTAACATATTTGAAGGCACACTGCTTAAGCTCTTAGATGCCAAGGGCATTTTCTAAATTTAATTAATGACTAACTTAAAACTAGGGTTATGTATGATGGTTGTAACGACTGGAAGATGAATTTATATAAGTATTGACGGCTTTCTCAGTCCCAAATCACTAGGCAAACGATTCAATCCTTAAATTGCCCGACGTTTCGGCTGTTGTTGATAGCCTTTTTCAAGGGAAACTGTAAAGTCGTGTTTTTATTATTGTCAAAAAGAAGGTACAAAAAAGTTACATGAATACAAATACTACAAACATATTTTAAACTAACTTTAGTCAATTCGTTTTTGTCGAGTACGTTGATTGCCAACGGTAAGAAGTTTAACAATTTTAAACGGCTTTAATTGCTTCGCGGATATTTGCATTTGGTAGTCGATAGCAGTCACAGACTCTCTGGGTGTACACTTGCTTGACAACGGTCAGTAGGAATTTGGTGAACAAACTGATGTTGCTTGTGTGCTTAGTGAGACACGTGATCCACAATCATTTTGCTCTCTGTTGTGACTCTTTTTCGGCGACTAGTGGTAGCTTTAATTGTGTGTAAAATGCCTGCGTAGATAGTGTTGAGTCCGTCTACATCGGTACGGTGGTTGATGGTATTGGCTGTGTTTGTAATATGGCACATCTCGAGTATGGGTAGAGATGACGATCGGTAGGTTCTGTCGATGATTTTGGCTTGTGCTGTATTAAACGTTTGATTGTGTTGGATCATATGTTGGATCAGGGCAGTTTTTCCCCAAGATTGTTCATCTGTTCATCGTTGCTGTTTTTACCAGCGTCTCTCAGTTTGTGGTACTGATTTATGTTGATGTTATGCCCATAGAGCCTTGTTTTTAGTTGATTTCTTGTCATGCCGATATAGCACATATTACAGTCTTCACATGATATACTGTAAATAACGTTTGATTGAAGCATGGGGTCTATTGGATATTTGGTGCTAGGAAGAATGCGGGCAATGGTTTTGATCGGTTTTTGCGTTATTTTGACTTGAGGATAATCTGCTTTGAGAATACTGGCTATTGTCGTACTTAGAGAAGGAATATGTGGTAGTGATCTGTAGGTAAAATCTATGTTGTTATCTATGCTGGAGCCGTTACTTGATGGAGTGTCAGTTATCCGTTTTATGTTGTTAGGGCTATTGTTGCGAGTCATAAGCCTGTTTATTAGTGATGTTGGATAGTTGTTGGTGCGAAGATGATGGAAGATTACATTGCGCTGGAAATTATGGTCTTGACTCGTGGAAAGACTGGTCACTCTTTTTATAAAGTTTACGGCGACGTTTATTTTCATTGATAGCGGATGAAACGATAGAAAATTAAGAAGTCGGTTCGATGAGATGGGTTTGGCATACCACATGGTTGACATTGTTTGATCTGATTGTCGCGTTACTATCGTGTCTAAAAATGGTAGTTTGTTGTTAGATTCTTCCTCCTTGGTGAATTGTAAATGTGGATTGTATGAGTTGAACATATCGAGTGTATATTGTACTTTGTCCTTGGGAATAGCCATGAACAAATCGTCGACGTATTTACGTATCACGGGAATGTCAAACGGAAGTTGTCTGGTTGCTGTTTTCAGAAGGTTTTCCATGACGATATCGGCTAATATGGGTGATAGGGGGCTACCCATGGCAGTACCAAAAACTTGAATATAGTGTTTTTCTTGAAAGCGAAAATAGCTACTTTTTACACAAAACTCGACCAGTTCGAGAAAAAGGTCTAAGTTTATGTTGGTGTAGTTTTTAATATCATTCCAATTCATTATGATATCGTGTGTGATTTGTTCAATCGGTATATTTGTAAACAATGAGACTACATCGAAGGAGACCAGAATATAGTTTGGCGGTAAGGTAATTTGATTAATGTAGTTAACGAATTGGAAGCTGTCAGAGATATTGTACTCACTCTTCACTGATTTCTGTAGAATGTTGGCTAAGTATTTCGATAGTAGGTAGGTCGGCGCCGTGATGTTTGGAACTACCGGTCTGAGTGGCAGATTAGGTTTATGAGCTTTGGGCTGTCCATATATACGGGGGCATATCGATGTTGTTGATTGTAGCAGTTTTACTGTTCCAGTGTCTATTAATTTTAAGTTATGCAATCTGGTGATCAGCATATTATTCTGTCTCTGAATCGATGGTGTGGGGTCTTTTGGTACGAATTTGTATGTTGGGTCCTCCAGCAATGTGGTCATCTTCTGGTCGTATTCGTCTTGGTACATTATTACGGTACGGTTACCTTCATCAGCCTGGAGGATTAAGATGTTTTGGTTCTCAGTTAAGAACTTGGTAGTGGTGGTGGATGCGTGTTGACAAAAATTATAAAGCGGGGTTTGATGGTGATTGTATTTTGATTTAGAAATATAGTTCTGAATTTGTGTTGCAATTTGACATCTGTTACGATCCTGGAGTGTACTATCTGGAGAAAGCCGTAGTATGGATTCGATATCAGCTAGCATATGGTAAGCATCCAATTTTGTAAAATGTGTGTTGAATTTCTACATTTAGAATGGCTTTCTTGAAACGATCTGTGATTCTTTGAAGTTTATTTGTATATGGACTGCGTTCCTCAAGCAGTGGATGAATGCACTTAAGTGAGTTCACTATATGAGCTGGGAAAATACCTGTTTTGCGACACTGTATTAGAAAATCTTTTCGTACTATCATGTTACACTCCTTTTTGTTGATCTGCGCATATGTTTTGAACAGTTGCACTGTATCGTGACCAAAATTGTTTTCAATCAGCATAAAGAAGCCGTTGTGTATGTAAGCCATATTGAGGTTATGTATGATGGTTGTAACGACTGGAAGATGAATTTATATAAGTATTGACGGCTTTCTCAGTCCCAAATCACTAGGCAAACGATTTAATCCTTAAATTGCCCGACGTTTCGGCCGTTTTTGATGGCCTTTTCAAGGGAAACTGTAAAGTTGTGTTTTTATTATTGTCAAAAAGAAGGTACAAAAAAGTTACATGAATACAAATACTACAAACATATTTTAAACTCACTTTAGTCAATTCGTTTTTGTCGAGTACGTTGATTGCCAACGGTAAGAAGTTTAACAATTTTAAACGGCTTTAATTGCTTCGCGGATATTTGCATTTGGTAGTCGATAGCAGTCACAGACTCTCTGGGTGTACACTTGCTTGACAACGGTCAGTAGAAATTTGGTGAACAAACTGATGTTGCTTGTGTGCTTAGTGAGACACGTGATCCACAATCATTTTGCTCTCTGTTGTGCCTCTTTTTCGGCGACTAGTGGTAGCTTTAATTGTGTGTAAAATGCCTGCGTAGATAGTGTTGAGTCCGTCTACATCGGTACGGTGGTTGATGGTATTGGTTGTGTTTGTAATATGGCACATCTCGAGTATGGGTAGAGATGACGATCGGTAGGTTCTGTCGATGATTTTGGCTTGTGCTGTATTAAACGTGTGATTGTGTTGGATCATATGTTGGATCAGGGCAGTTTTTTCCCCAAGATTGTGTTCATCGTTGCTGTTTTTACCAGCGTCTCTCAGTTTGTGGTACTGATTTATGTTGCTGTTATGCCCATAGAGCCTTGTTTTTAGTTGATTTCTTGTCATGCCGATATAGCACATATTACAGTCTTCACATGATATACTGTAAATAACGTTTGATTGAAGCATGGGGTCTATTGGATATTTGGTGCTAGGAAGAATGCGGGCAATGGTTTTGATCGGTTTTTGCGTTATTTTGACTTGAGGATAATCTGCTTTGAGAATACTGGCTATTGTCGTACTTAGAGAAGGAATATGTGGTAGTGATCTGTAGGTAAAATCTATGTTGTTGTTTATGCTGGAGCCGTTACTTGATGGAGTGTCAGTTATCCGTTTTATGTTGTTAGGGCTATTGTTGCGAGTCATAAGCCTGTTTATTAGTGATGTTGGATAGTTGTTGGTGCGAAGATGATGGAAGATTACATTGCGCTGGAAATTATGGTCTTGACTCGTGGAAAGACTGGTCACTCTTTTTATAAAGTTTACGGCGACGTTTATTTTCATTGATAGCGGATGAAACGATAGAAAATTAAGAAGTCGGTTCGATGAGATGGGTTTGGCATACCACATGGTTGACATTGTTTGATCTGATTGTCGCGTTACTATCGTGTCTAAAAATGGTAGTTTGTTGTTAGATTCTTCCTCCTTGGTGAATTGTAAATGTGGATTGTATGAGTTGAACATATCGAGTGTATATTGTACTTTGTCCTTGGGAATAGCCATGAACAAATCGTCGACGTATTTACGTATCACGGGAATGTCAAACGGAAGTTGTCTGGTTGCTGTTTTCAGAAGGTTTTCCATGACGATATCGGCTAATATGGGTGATAGGGGGCTACCCATGGCAGTACCAAAAACTTGAATATAGTGTTTTTCTTGAAAGCGAAAATAGCTACTTTTTACACAAAACTCGACCAGTTCGAGAAAAAGGTCTAAGTTTATGTTGGTGTAGTTTTTAATATCATTCCAATTCATTATGATATCGTGTGTGATTTGTTCAATCGGTATATTTGTAAACAATGAGACTACATCGAAGGAGACCAGAATATAGTTTGGCGGTAAGGTAATTTGATTAATGTAGTTAACGAATTGGAAGCTGTCAGAGATATTGTACTCACTCTTCACTGATTTCTGTAGAATGTTGGCTAAGTATTTCGATAGTAGGTAGGTCGGCGCCGTGATGTTTGGAACTACCGGTCTGAGTGGCAGATTAGGTTTATGAGCTTTGGGCTGTCCATATATACGGGGGCATATCGATGTTGTTGATTGTAGCAGTTTTACTGTTCCAGTGTCTATTAATTTTAAGTTATGCAATCTGGTGATCAGCATATTATTCTGTCTCTGAATCGATGGTGTGGGGTCTTTTGGTACGAATTTGTATGTTGGGTCCTCCAGCAATGTGGTCATCTTGTGGTCGTATTCGTCTTGGTACATTATTACGGTACGGTTACCTTCATCAGCCTGGAGGATTAAGATTTTTTGGTTCTCAGTTAAGAACTTGGTAGTGGTGGTGGATGCGTGTTGACAAAAATTATAAAGCGGGGTTTGATGGTGGTTGTATTTTGATTTAGAAATATAGTTCTGAATTTGTGTTGCAATTTGACATCTGTTACGATCCTGGAGTGTACTATCTGGAGAAAGCCGTAGTATGGATTCGATATCAGCTAGCATATGGTAAGCATCCAATTTTGTAAAATGTGTGTTGAATTTCTACATTTAGAATGGCTTTCTTGAAACGATCTGTGATTCTTTGAAGTTTATTTGTATATGGACTGCGTTCCTCAAGCAGTGGATGAATGCACTTAAGTGAGTTCACTATATGAGCTGGGAAAATACCTGTTTTGCGACACTGTATTAGAAAATCTTTTCGTACTATCATGTTACACTCCTTTTTGTTAATCTGCGCATATGTTTTGAACAGTTGCACTGTATCGTGACCAAAATTGTTTTCAATCAGCATAAAGAAGCCGTTGTGTATGTAAGCCATATTGAGGTTATGTATGATGGTTGTAACGACTGGAAGATGAATTTATATAAGTATTGACGGCTTTCTCAGTCCCAAATCACTAGGCAAACGATTTAATCCTTAAATTGCCCGACGTTTCGGCCGTTTTTGATGGCCTTTTCAAGGGAAACTGTAAAGTTGTGTTTTTATTATTGTCAAAAAGAAGGTACAAAAAAGTTACATGAATACAAATACTACAAACATATTTTAAACTCACTTTAGTCAATTCGTTTTTGTCGAGTACGTTGATTGCCAACGGTAAGAAGTTTAACAATTTTAAACGGCTTTAATTGCTTCGCGGATATTTGCATTTGGTAGTCGATAGCAGTCACAGACTCTCTGGGTGTACACTTGCTTGACAACGGTCAGTAGAAATTTGGTGAACAAACTGATGTTGCTTGTGTGCTTAGTGAGACACGTGATCCACAATCATTTTTCTCTCTGTTGTGCCTCTTTTTCGGCGACTAGTGGTAGCTTTAATTGTGTGTAAAATGCCTGCGTAGATAGTGTTGAGTCCGTCTACATCGGTACGGTGGTTGATGGTATTGGTTGTGTTTGTAATATGGCACATCTCGAGTATGGGTAGAGATGACGATCGGTAGGTTCTGTCGATGATTTTGGCTTGTGCTGTATTAAACGTGTGATTGTGTTGGATCATATGTTGGATCAGGGCAGTTTTTTCCCCAAGATTGTTCATCTGTTCATCGTTGCTGTTTTTACCAGCGTCTCTCAGTTTGTGGTACTGATTTATGTTGCTGTTATGCCCATAGAGCCTTGTTTTTAGTTGATTTCTTGTCATGCCGATATAGCACATATTACAGTCTTCACATGATATACTGTAAATAACGTTTGAATGAAGCATGGGGTCTATTGGATATTTGGTGCTAGGAAGAATGCGGGCAATGGTTTTGATCGGTTTTTGCGTTATTTTGACTTGAGGATAATCTGCTTTGAGAATGCTGGCTATTGTCGTACTTAGAGAAGGAATATGTGGTAGTGATCTGTAGGTAAAATCTATGTTGTTGTTTATGCTGGAGCCGTTACTTGATGGAGTGTCAGTTATCCGTTTTATGTTGTTAGGGCTATTGTTGCGAGTCATAAGCCTGTTTATTAGTGATGTTGGATAGTTGTTGGTGCGAAGATGATGGAAGATTACATTGCGCTGGAAATTATGGTCTTGACTCGTGGAAAGACTGGTCACTCTTTTTATAAAGTTTACGGCGACGTTTATTTTCATTGATAGCGGATGAAACGATAGAAAATTAAGAAGTCGGTTCGATGAGATGGGTTTGGCATACCACATGGTTGACATTGTTTGATCTGATTGTCGCGTAACTATCGTGTCTAAAAATGGTAGTTTGTTGTTAGATTCTTCCTCCTTGGTGAATTGTAAATGTGGATTGTATGAGTTGAACATATCGAGTGTATATTGTACTTTGTCCTTGGGAATAGCCATGAACAAATCGTCGACGTATTTACGTATCACGGGAATGTCAAACGGAAGTTGTCTGGTTGCTGTTTTCAGAAGGTTTTCCATGACGATATCGGCTAATATGGGTGATAGGGGGCTACCCATGGCAGTACCAAAAACTTGAATATAGTGTTTTTCTTGAAAGCGAAAATAGCTACTTTTTACACAAAACTCGACCAGTTCGAGAAAATGGTCTAAGTTTATGTTGGTGTGGTTTTTAATATCATTCCAATTCATTATGATATCGTGTGTGATTTGTTCAATCGGTATATTTGTAAACAATGAGACTACATCGAAGGAGACCAGAATATAGTTTGGCGGTAAGGTAATTTGATTAATGTAGTTAACGAATTGGAAGCTGTCAGAGATATTGTACTCACTCTTCACTGATTTCTGTAGAATGTTGGCTAAGTATTTCGATAGTTGGTAGGTCGGCGCCGTGATGTTTGGAACTACCGGTCTGAGTGGCAGATTAGGTTTATGAGCTTTGGGAATGCAGTCCATATACAAATAAACTTCAAAGAATCACAGATCGTTTCAAGAAAGCCATTCTAAATGTAGAAATTCAACACACATTTTACAAAAGTGGATGCTTAGAACGACAATTAAATCAAATACAGCAAAAACTTGTACATTCTACAAACAGCGACATTGCATCACGGTTTATAACAACGCAAAATGAGTCGTTCAAACATCGAAAAGAAACACAGCAACGTAGAACCAACGGTAAACTTGCGAAATCGCTTGAAAAAACGCATTCACCTGACAATGGTGCGCCTACGTTCAATCATAAAGCAATACTCAATGCCACCACAGTAACAATTCCATCAGACACTATGACACTGTTCAGCCTCGGACCTAAATTCTCTCTACCAGTTACAAATATCACCGAAGTTTCATTATACCATATGCTAGCTGATATCGAATCCATACTACGGCTTTCTCCAGATAGTACACTCCAGGATCGTAACAGATGTCAAATTGCAACACAAATTCAGAACTATATTTCTAAATCAAAATACAACCACCATCAAACCCCGCTTTATAATTTTTGTCAACACGCATTCACCACCACTACCAAGTTCTTAACTGAGAACCAAAACATCTTAATCCTCCAGGCTGATAAAGGTAACCGTACCGTAATAATGTACAAAGACGAATACGACCAGAAGATGACCACATTGCTGGAGAACCCAACATACAAATTCGTACCAAAAGACGCCACACCATCGATTCAGAGACAGAATAATATGCTGATCACCAGATTGCATAACTTAAAATTAATAGACACTGGAACAGTAAAACTGCTAAAATCAACAACATCGATATGCCCCCGTATATATGGACAGCCCAAAGCTCATAAACCTAATCTGCCACTCAGACCGGTAGTTCCAAACATCACGGCGCCGACCTACCAACTATCGAAATACTTAGCCAACATTCTACAGAAATCAGTGAAGAGTGAGTACAATATCTCTGACAGCTTCCAATTCGTTAACTACATTAATCAAATTACCTTACCGCCAAACTATATTCTGGTCTCCTTCGATGTAGTCTCATTGTTTACAAATATACCGATTGAACAAATCACACACGATATCATAATGAATTGGAATGATATTAAAAACCACACCAACATAAACTTAGACCTTTTTCTCGAACTGGTCGAGTTTTGTGTAAAAAGTAGCTATTTTCGCTTTCAAGAAAAACACTATATTCAAGTTTTTGGTACTGCCATGGGTAGCCCCCTATCACCCATATTAGCCGATATCGTCATGGAAAACCTTCTGAAAACAGCAACCAGACAACTTCCGTTTGGCATTCCCGTGATACGTAAATACGTCGACGATTTGTTCATGGCTATTCCCAATGACAAAGTACAATATACACTCGATATGTTCAACTCATACAATCCACATTTACAATTCACCAAGGAGGAAGAATCTAACAACAAACTACCATTTTTAGACACGATAGTAACGCGACAATCAGATCAAACAATGTCAACCATGTGGTATGCCAAACCCATCTCATCGAACCGACTTCTTAATTTTCTATCGTTTCATCCGCTATCAATGAAAATAAACGTCGCCGTAAACTTTATAAAAAGAGTGACCAGTCTTTCCACGAGTCAAGACCATAATTTCCAGCGCAATGTAATCTTCCATCATCTTCGCACCAACAACTATCCAACATCACTAATAAACAGGCTTATGACTCGCAACAATAGCCCTAACAACATAAAACGGATAACTGACACTCCATCAAGTAACGGCTCCAGCATAAACAACAACATAGATTTTACCTACGGATCACTACCACATATTCCTTCTCTAAGTACGACAATAGCCAGCATTCTCAAAGCAGATTATCCTCAAGTCAAAATAACGCAAAAACCGATCAAAACCATTGCCCGCATTCTTCCTAGCACCAAATATCCAATAGACCCCATGCTTCAATCAAATGTTATTTACAGTATATCATGTGAAGACTGTAATATGTGCTATATCGGCATGACAAGAAATCAACAAAAAACAAGGCTCTATGGGCATAACAGCAACATAAATCAGTACCACAAACTGAGAGACGCTGGTAAAAACAGCAACGATGAACAGATGAACAATCTTGGGGAAAAAACTGCCCTGATCCAACATATGATCCAACACAATCACACGTTTAATACAGCACAAGCCAAAATCATCGACAGAACCTACCGATCGTCATCTCTACCCATACTCGAGATGTGCCATATTACAAACACAGCCAATACCATCAACCACCGTACCGATGTAGACGGACTCAACACTATCTACGCAGGCATTTTACACACAATTAAAGCTACCACTAGTCGCCGAAAAAGAGTCACAACAGAGAGCAAAATGATTGTGGATCACGTGTCTCACTAAGCACACAAGCAACATCAGTTTGTTCACCAAATTTCTACTGACCGTTGTCAAGCAAGTGTACACCCAGAGAGTCTGTGACTGCTATCGACTACCAAATGCAAATATCCGCGAAGCAATTAAAGCCGTTTAAAATTGTTAAACTTCTTACCGTTGGCAATCAACGTACTCGACAAAAACGAATTGACTAAAGTGAGTTTAAAATATGTTTGTAGTATTTGTATTCATGTAACTTTTTTGTACCTTCTTTTTGACAATAATAAAAACACAACTTTACAGTTTCCCTTGAAAAAGGCCATAAAAAACGGCCGAAACGTCGGGCAATTTAAGGATTAAATCGTTTGCCTAGTGATTTGGGACTGAGAAAGCCGTCAATACTTATATTAAAACTAGGGTATTATCCTTAGGGTAGTGGCGAATTCTGGTCACAATGGTCGATTCTGGCAGATTCAGTCTGCAGCTGGTGATCGGCAATGGTCGGTGGATTAAATATGACACTAGTGTCTTCCAGATTACCGGCTGCTCGGCCATCCATGGAAGTTGACCATCAATGTTAACTTCCCTCTCTGAGCAGCCTAGATAGCCGTGTAGTGTCGGTAGCGGTTTCCCAACTGCTAAGAATAACGCTACGGTCCACCTGTACCGGTGGTATAAGTCCACCAAACAGGTAAGCCGTGTGGCATCCGGCGGAATTATTTTTTACCAAGAATTGATCCACTGGTTTCCTATTCCATGTCGTAAAAGGCCACAAAAATAGGAACTCCTAAGTCAAGGTGTATTTCCGTGCCGATGGCTGAATGGCTGCAGGAGGTTAAACATTGCAGTCGTGAACGGAATATCTTGGGTTTTTCCCTTACTGGATACACGCAATGCTTAGCAATCAACTTCTTTGATCATCGCTTCGGCGGGCCAGAGATTAGAAAGCTGAGTGTCTGTGGGTGTCCTCAAGGTGGTGTACTATCCCCACTTTTATGGAACCTAGTCGCTGATAGTTTGTTAAGGAAACTTAATAACCTTGGATTTCCGACTTATGGTTTTGCCGACGATTATCATATATTGATGACCGGTATAAGCATTAACACTCTCTTTGATTTAATGCAGCAAGCCCTGCGATCTGTTGAACAATGGTGTTGTCAGGTTTGGATTATCTGTAAATCCGGGCAAAACATCAATGGTGCTTTTCACTCATCGTAGGATAATTACAGGAGCTCGTCCGTTGCAGTTCTTTGGTTCAGGGGTCACTGTGGTCGATCAAGTTAAATACGTCGGGGTTATTCTTGACTCAAAACTGAATTGGTCTGCTCACATTGATTTCAGGATTAAAAGAGCTTGCATGGCTTTCGGCCAATGCAGACGAGCTTTTGGAAAATCATGGGGACTCGAACCCAGATATATTCATTGGATCTACACAACTATCGTTAGACCAATTTTAGCATATGGATGTCTTGTATGGTGGCAGAAAGGAGAAGTCGCGACAGTTCAGTCAAAGCTAAATCATCTCCAAAGGATGGTCCTAATGGCGATGACAGGAGCATTCACGACAACTCCTACTGCTGCTCTAGAGGCGCTACTGTGCATTAAACCACTACATGTGTTCCTAAAACAAGAAGCATTATCTTGTGCATACCGTCTTAGGGTTACAGGGCTTTGGAACAGTAACCCATTAGAATATGCTACCAGTCACACTCGCTTGTGGTCTCAAATGGTTCCGTGGGATGAGTATTTACTCGCTCCTAGTGACCAAACTCTCACATGCAGTTTTCCTTTTAAAACATTCAATGTGAGCTATCCTCTTCGTTAGGAATGATTGTCTGGTTGTCTGGAACGACAACTTGATGAACACATAGTTTGTTTTACGGACGGTTCTCTGTTGAATGGTCGTGCTGGTGCTGGTATCTACTGTCGTGAAATAGGCTGGAGCAGTCTCATTCACTTGGTAGATACTGTACTGTGTTCCAAGCAGAAATCTACGCAATTCTGTGTGGAGTACAATCGGCACTTCAGCAGAGGATCTGTGGTAAACGTATTTATTTTTGTTCCGACAGTCAGGCAGCCTTAAAAGCACTCAGTTCGAATGACTCACGGTCGAATCTAGTGATCGCATGTCGAACTCAAATTGAAGACCTCAGCATTTCAAATGCTGTTTACTTCTTATGGGTACCCGGCCATTCTGGTATTACTGGAAATGAATGGGCTGATGAGTTGGCTAGAGCTGGTGCAACGAATGATTTCGTTGGTCCTGAACCAGCTTTACCACTTTCAACTAGTTGGATAAAGCACAAGATTCGTTCTTGGGCTGCATCCAAACATGCCAGCTACTGGCGCAGCTTGCAAACTTGCGCTCAGACAAAAGCATTTCTACCAGATTTAAATCTGAAAATGTCAAAGTGTCTACTGCATTTCTCCAAGCATCATTGCAGTATTCTGGTCAGAGCTCTGACTGAACATTGCAAACTCAATTATCACATGACTACTATTCAACGTGCTGAGTATTATTCGTGTGATTTGTGTGAATGCGATTATGGTACTTCATATCATCTGATATGTAACTGTCCCGCATTGACGCAGCTACGTATCCGGGTTTTTGGTTCTCCATACATGGTTGAGTCTGTATATGCGGAGCTAAAATTGAAGGATATTCTCTTGTTTCTCACCCAATGTGGTAAGGAGCTATAGTCGGAAGGGTTCTTCGTTCTTCCTGGAGTGAATGAATCCCTTCTGTATTCACCTTAAATAGGGTTTAGCAGATTTTTTGGCATCCTTTTAGGGGGTACCGAATTTACTTCTGCTCGTACATACTGCGAATCGTTCTGCATTCTTCCGGGAGTGCAGAATGGTGTCGCTTTTTTTAGATCTCTAAATCCTCTCGAGGGTTGGAGGTTTTATTAACAGCAGACTGTTCGGGACCTCGTAGAGGTTCAGAATTTACTTCTGCTTCCACTAAATGTGTTCCCCAGCAGATTGTTCAGCATCCCATAGGGGTGCAGAATTTACTTCTGCTTTTATGTGCTTTTGTGTCGTCAATTTTTCCCATCCTCCTAGTCCAACCCTTACCATTTCCTTTCAATCCTTTCCTCTTATACATCGGGAAAATGATGCTAAAAACAAATTGATGGCAAGGCACAAATCTCCAAATATCAAGGGGAACGTGCCATTTGAGCCAATTTGTTCTGATTCCTGATAGGGTAGTGGCGAATTCTGGTCACAATGGTCGATTCTGGCAGATTCAGTCTGCAGCTGGTGATCGGCAATGGTCGGTGGATTAAATATGACACTAGTGTCTTCCAGATGACGATTATACGTTTCAATGGGTCCGCGGGAAACACCCCCAGGTCACAGAGACCCAGAGGGTGGCCCGCATGTTGGTCATCGACTGAAGCAGTTTTCCCGTGGGCGATGATGTTGCCTAAGAGAATGAAAGAAGTATAGAGAAGTAATTTTGTGGAAAACGGGGTGAAAAAGGGGGTATGAGAACGAATGACTAAAAACGATAAAGATCTAATTAGTTGACATCAAGATGGTGGAGAAACGGAGGAATGGGGAACGAAAAAGTTAGTGACAGCAAAAAATCTTGTTATTTTCTGCAGAGATTGTGGACAGGCGAGGGATTTCGGAAATCGGGCGAATGTTAGTCTCGAACCTGTATATGAAGATTATTCTCCGCCTCGACAAAAGAGAGGATACTACGGATTACACTTGTATATTAATGTGTTTGAGGTAGTGGTTTATGAGAAGCATATATAAACTATCCCGACTCGCCAACACATCCCGAACCGGAACATTGGGTGGTCTACCTCGGACCCTAAGCAATTCCAGTAGCTCCGACCTGACGTCGCGATACTCTACGCACGACCACACGACATGCTCGATGTCCTGATAACCGTCGCCACAGGTGCAGAGACCGCTATCTTTGAGCCCAATACGCCGGAGATGTGCTTTGAAAGTGTAGTGATTTGACATGAGCCGCGACATAACACGAATGAAATCGCGACTCACGTTCATCCCCCTGAACCAAGGTTTCGTCGATACCTTAGGGATAATGGAGTGTAGCCATCGACCCAGCTCGCCATTGCTCCATGAAGTAGGCCAACTTTCGAGAGTTTTCTGACGAGAGATGCTGAAAAAATCATTGAAGCATATTGGTCATTCATAAATATCACCTTCTAATGCGCCCACCATAGCCAACGAGTCTGCCTTTTCATTGCCCGGAATGGAACAATGCGAAGGGACCCAAACTAACGATATCGAATAAGACCGTCCAGATAAAGCTCTCAAGTGTTCCCATATTTTCCCCAGAAAATAGAGGGGATACTTTCCTGGCTTCATTGCCCGGAGAGCTTCTATTGAACTTTGACTGTCCGTGACAATGAAGTAATGGTCTTTGGGCAAGGTGTCAATGATCTCAAGAGTGTACTGAATTTCAGCTAATTCTGCGACGTAAACTGAAGCTGGATCACTGCGGTGATGTTTTGATTGAAGATGCCGAAGCCTGTGACTCGTTGATGTTTGATCCGTCAGTGTAAAACATCTTTTCACAGTTGACTGTTCTAAATTTATTATAAAAAATATTGGGGGCCACTACAGTGGAATCAGAAGTATCCAAGAAATGAACACGGTTGGGAACAAATGAAGAAGGGTTAATATTCTGAGCCATGTAATCAAAATACAAGTACATAAAACGGGTCTGAGAATTGAGCTCGACAGGCCTTTCGAACTTTTCAATCACCATCGGATTCAAAACATCGCATTGGATTAGCAATCGATATGAGAGATCCCAAAATCGATTTTTCAACGGTAAGACGCCCGCCAACACGTCGAGACTCATCGTATGAGTTGACTGCATGCAACCTAAGGAAATACGCAAGCAACGATACTGGATTCTTTCCAGCTTGATGAAATGAGTGTTCGTCGCGGATCGGAAGCAAAAGCATCCGTATTCCATCACGGACAATATAGTTGTTTGGTACAACCTGATTAGGTCTTCTGGGAGGGCACCCCACCACGATCCGGTTATCGTACGAAGAAAGTTGATTCTCCGTTGGCATTTTTGTTTCAGATACCTAATGTGACATCCCCAGGTGCATTTGGATTCGAACCAGACCCCGAGATATTTAAATGTGAAGACCTGAGGTATGGTTTTACTCCCTAGTTGAAGCTGTAATTGTGCTGGTTCTCGCTTCTTTGAAAATACAACTAGCTCAGTTTTCTCCGTAGATAACTCGATACCCTTTTGAAGAGCCCATGTCGACAAGTTGTCGAGGGTATCTTGTAATGGTCCTCAGCAGCTTTGGGTCCTATAACAGAAACAACGCTGTCGTCGGCAAGTTGTCTAAGCGTGCAGGATGTGTTGATACATTCATCAATGTTGTTTACGTAAAAATTGTATAAAAGGGGGCTTCGGCATGAGCCCTGAGGAAGACCCATGTAGCTGAATCGTATTGTAGACAAATCACCATGCGCGAAATACATGCGTTTCTTAGACAATAGATTATTCAAAAAGTTATTCAAAATTGGTGAAAGGCCAAGCTGATGCAGCTTCTCAGATAAGATATTTATTGAGAGTGAATCAAAAGCTCCCTTGATGTCAAGGAAAATTGATGCCATTTGTTCTTTGCGAGCAAATGCCATTTGAATTTCTGTTGAGAGCAACGCAAGACAATCGTTCGTTCCTTTGCCCCTGCGGAAACCAAATTGTGTATCTGAAAGCAAGCCATTAGTCTCCACCCATTTGTCAAGACGAAAGAGAATCATTTTTTCGAACAATTTTCGGATGCAGGAAAGCATAGCAATCGGCCGATACGAATTGTGATCGGATGCTGGTTTTCCTAGTTTTTGGATGGCGATCACTCGCACTTGTCTCCAGTCGTGTGGGACAATATTACCCGTAAGAAACTTGTTGAATAAATTCAGTAAGCGCCTTTTGGCAAGGTCAGGGAGATTTTTCAACAAAATGAATTTAATTCTGTCTAGCCCCGGGGCTTTATTGTTACACGACAAAAGTGCGAGTGAGAGCTCTACCATCGAAAATGGTGTTTCGTTTGTATTTGATGTCGTGGCGCGGGTGATCTTCTGTTCCGGAACAGAGTCTGGGTATACTTTTTTAGCGAAATCGAATATCCAGCGGTTGGAATATTCCTCGCTTTCATTCGTGGCGTTTTGGTAGCGCATTCGTCGGGCTGCGTTCCAAAGAGTGCTCATCGATGTTTCTTTTGATAATCCGTCAACAAACCGTCGCCAATAACCAAGTTTCTTAGCTTTGACTAAGTTCTTCATTTGCTTGTCTAACGCCGCGTAATTCCGAAAATTATCGGGTGTTCCATTTTTTCTGAACTTTTTGAACGCTAAAGATCTTTTCGCGTTGAGTGATGAGCACTCTTTGTCCTACCACGGGTTAGGAGGACGGATGTTAGTTTTCGCGCCGGGTACACGTTTCGTCTGAGCTTGAATCGCAGTATCGAGAATCAAGCCAGCCATAAACAGGTACTCTGCCTCCGGAGGAAGTTCTTGTGATGTTGCTAGTTTTTCAGACAGCGAATTTGCGTAGTATTTCCAATCAATATTTCGTGTGAGGTCATACGAAACATTGATTGTCTACGATGGTCTTAATCCGCAGGCGATTGAAATTACGATAGGTAGATGGTCGCTACCGTGGGATCGGGGATCACCTTCCACGTGCAATCCAACCGTAGCGAGGTTGAGCATAATGTTAAATCCAGCGCGCTTGGTCCTGCTGGTGGTGCGGGAATCCGTGTCATTTTTCCGGTATTCAAAATAGTCATATTGAAGTTATCGCAAAGATCATAGATCGCGGTTGATCTGTTGTCATCATGAAGACAACCCCATCCCGTACCGTGAGAGTTAAAGTCTCCTAAAACTAACGTTGGCACGGGAAGAAGCTTCGTGATATCGCTAAGCCAGCGGTACCCAACCGTGGTTCTTGGTGGATTGTAGATGGAAGCAATGCAAAGGTCCTTGCCTTTCATTGTGACATGACATGCGACAACTTCAATACCTGGTATCGATTGGAAGTTAATTCGATAGAAGGAATAGCACTTTTTGATCCCCAAAAGTACTCCTCCGTAGGGATCGTCTCGATCCTTACGAATAATGTTAAAATCGTGGAAGTTTTGGGATACATCAAAAGTTAGCCAAGTTTCGCACAATGCAAATGCATTACACTTCAGGTTATTCACAAGAATTTTAAAAGAATTCATTTTTGGGATGATACTACTACAATTTCACTGTAAAACAGTGATTGAATCCGTAACCTCGGTGGATGAGTTAGCCATCGAAGGATACGATCGCTGAAAGAAGGGGCCATTTTGCAGTCAACTGCTTCAAAAAAGATCTAGCTGTAGTTATCAAAGTCATAAACAGGCTTTTAAGAGGAACAGAAATATTGAAGGTGTTAAATATCCAGTCCACAACATCAGAGAATTTTATGAGCCCAGCAACCAGCTGGTTCTCTGTTGGGTTTTCAGAGGCACTTGGTGATTTTGGTGTCCCGGGAAGTGGTGGGAATTCCTTCTCAGAATTGAGTTTTCCGAGACCAGGAGCTGTTTGCTTCGGAGCTTTGTCTCCACTACCTATAAACATTAATGTTGGAGGGACCGCCGAAGATGAACCTCCCAATGGGTCGTCAAACTCGCTCTCGTCAGTTGACAAGCATGTATAGATATTCGTTGATTGGTTAGGGGGGGGGGGGGTGGCACTCTTGAGCATGTCAGCAAAGGAACGCTTGGAGTGTTCCTTAAGGGAACGTTTCAAACCATCCTTTCGCGCTTTGTACGCGGGACATGCCATTAGGTCATGCGAACCCTCCTTACAGTAAAGACACTTTGCAGTACCCTTACCGCAGGAGCCATCCGCATGAGCCTCCCCACAATTAACAAAACGGGGCTTATTGCTGCAATGGGACGCTGTGCGTCAGCTCTGGCGATATTTGGAGAATATTCAATTTTTTTCCATTCAATTTGGGCCGGAAATAAACCGTGTACGGTCCGGCCGGGAGCAAAGTCCGTCGGGATAGCTCTTAATGCGAGATTTGCTATCGACAGTTGTCTCCATTTTATCATCTGGTGGGTCAGGGTTTTGTTTCTCAGGATTTGTCATGGCACGGAATTGTATCCGCACGGGTTAGAAATCTGGGATACCACCAGATAATTTCAAGGACAGATAAAAAAGGGAAAGAGAATGATACTTAGCTTAAAAATGAATAGCCACCAATGCCTGGCCTTGGCTAATCGGTGTGCTACAAAAC
>NW_026682672.1:20000-52511 GCF_030247185.1 Malaya genurostris | reverse complement strand
CCGGATTCAACGCAGGCAGCGGTTGTAGAGAGGAGCTAATGTCTTCTGCATGTCTTCCCGGTTCAGGCAAGTGATTTCAATTTCATAGAAGATTCGGCTGTTGATTAGAGCTTTGCCGATATTGATTGCAGATCTACGGTTCCATCTGAGGTGGCTGAGGCTTATTGTTTTGATGAGTCGTAGTCGACTTTCGCAGTCTCTTTTGAGGTTCCTAAAGTGATTGTTAAAAGTGAATTTACGATCGATTGTAATTCCGATTATTTTGGGAAGGTAAACGCCGAATAGGTAAACGGGAATATTAATGTTGTCGAGTTGGATTGGGTTTCCTGCGGCGACATGGTGGGAGTTGCAACAGTGAGCGATAGCGCATTTTTGTGGTGCTATGGAGAATCCGACGGAGTTCGCCCATTGGCCGATTTTTTTGACTGCGGTTTGTAGGTCAGGTTCTTTCCGATTGAGACGATGATTATGTCGTCGGCGTAGACCAGTATGTGAAGCTTGCTTGTTATGCTCCGGAATAGTGGGTTCATTGCCATTAGGAAAAGTGTAACCGCTAGTGCTGAGCCTTGTGGTACTCCATTAGCTTCGTTGAAAATAGATGAATGGGTTCCTCCTATGGTAACCCGAAATTGGCGGTTTTGAAGATAGTTACTGAGAAATGCACCCATGTTGCCGGTGATTCCTTCTTTTTGTAAAGTGCGTAATACACCATCTCGTCATACTGTGTTATAGGCTTTAGCTATGTCTAAAATAGCTACGTCAGCATGTAGGTTCGGTCTATTGCATCCCGTAGAATCTGTCCCAGGGTTCCCAGGTGGGTTCCTGTTCCGTAACCTTGCCGGAAGGCGAATTGTCGCTGATCGAGCAGTTGGTTGGTTTCTAAGAAGGCTGACAGCCGGCGGTTTACCACTCTTTCCATGATTTTCCCGATACATGCGAGGAGACTGACTGGGCGGAGGTCTTTGACGGTTCTGTTTCCTTCGCATTTCTTGGGGATGAGAACTACTAGGGCGCTTTTCCAATAGTCGGGTAGTTCACCTCGCTCCCATATTGTGTTGTAGCATTTGAGTAGTGCTTTTTTGACATCCGGTGGGAGGTGCTGTATGAGTGGGTAACTAATTCCATCGCTTCCGGCTGATTGCCCATGTGCTGATGGTTAATGCATGTTGGAGTTCGGATCCTGAGAAAGGTAGGTTAAACTGTTGCCCGGTGTCTGGAGGAAACGTTATTATGTTGAATTCAAATTTAGTTTTCTTGGTTAGGAAGGAAGGATGTAGGGCGTTATTGGCTGATAGTGAGACGAAGTAGTTGCCAATTTCCTCTGCCATTGTTGTGGGGTTTGTTGTGGTGGTGCTATTGGTGTTAAGGGCGAAGCCGGTGTGGCGACGTTTGCCATTGAGGGCGTTTATCCTTGTCCAGAGTTCGGTTGTGTTGGAGTCCGGCGAGATTCCTTCCTGTTTTGCTTCCGGGATTGCTTTCCTGGCCTCGTTTCTTTTAACTCTGAACGTCTGCTCCTTGTCTTGTCTAGTTGGGTGATTTACCCCGGTCTTTTGTAGTGCTCGCAGTGCCTTACGTCGGTCTCGGATGGCGTCAGCCACCTCGGGACACCACCAATGAATGGCTCGTTTTGCGGCTTTTTTTCCTGTTTTGGGTATTGATTCTTGAGCGACTTCATGCATTATTAGGACGAGCTCTCTGGCGGTGTACTCCCGGTCGGAATCTATGTGCATAGATACGAGACGCTCGTACTCGGACCAGTCGGCTCGTTCCCCACAACAATGGCAGAAAAAAAATAGGACAAAAATCTGTGGTTTTACAGAAAAATCTGTGAATATGGTAACTCTGCCCCCAGGATGAGAAAGGGGACGGGAATTTGCTCTATTAGCTTGCGTTGTTGGTGGTTTAAGTTGGGGATGTTTTGTGGCAGGTATATCGAGACCACAGTTATTTTTATAGGGTCCGTGATCTGTCTAGCGACGGCGATCAGATCTGTCTGTAGGTGGGTGGTGGTGGAAGGGATGTCCTTTCGGACTCCGAGTCCAACTGTTTGGTAGATGTTCTCTCCGGTCTTCCCAGGTGTAATTATGTCCGAGCCATGCAGAGGAGTCAGAAGAGTTAGGTAGGTGTGTAACTTGTAAGGCCAAGCATAAAGGGTTATTTTTGCTGATTATTATTTGTAGGTCGCCTAACGAGTTTCGCAGCCCATTAATGTTCCATTGCAATGCAAATGTTGTTCGGTTTTTGTCATTTCTCCGTGTTGGATTGTTGTTGGTGGTGCTTTGTTGGTTGCGAGTATTTGATTGACTGGCCATCTACTTGTGTTTTTGGTGTCGCTACTTAGTCGGAGACTTCGGCGTCTTCAATGACGACTTCTTCGACGATTTCCGTTGCCGTTTGTTCATGTTCCGTTGTCATTGCTTCTACTTCGGGTTCTAATAGGAGGAATAGATCTAGGTAATTGGTGGTCTGTCTTTTTGATACCGGTGAGGATGTAGGGGATTTATTGATTGATGCTTGATTTCTTTTTGGGGGTTTGTCAGATTCTCTTTTGATGGGGGTGATTCCGGATAGATTAAGCTTTTCGGTATTGTTCTTGGTTTTGTCAGACTTGGAGCTGGAGGGCCCGTTGGATCTGGGTGGTTTGTTGGTGTGGGAATGAGCATTGGCGGGTCGATCGTTTTTTTTTTCGATTGAGTTTTCGATTCCTCCCAGGTGGGCCATGAGTTTTTCGTTCTGCTGTTTTACGGTTTGAATTTCGGTTTTGTCGTGAATACGACTTACTTTACTATGGGGTGCCTTTTCAAAATTAGCCATATGGAAGAATGGGCAGAACTTAATCGTGAATATCTCGACTTGTATTAATGGTAGCAACATAATTCTTTCACCATTGCATCAAAAATATGATCAGGAATTTAGGATAATATTTTGAACAGTATGCGATAACCACAAACAACTCAAAAATTAAGTTTTCTCGAAACTTCAAAATAATGTGGAAAACTCTTTACTTTCGCTTGGATTTTTCGCGCAAGGACGACGGTTTTGAGGTAGTCAGGCACATATCTTCATTTGAATGCGTATAAAAGGGGAACCGTGGTCGAAAATCGATCATTTCTTTTCGTGCGTTCGGTGGAAGCAGACGTCGTGGGAGTTGAACCTTCAACCAGCAGCGACGGAGAGTGCCTTTTGCATGGTTAAAACCTCAAATGCTTAGGTAGCAACTATAATTCGCTTGCTGGCCATCAAGACGAGAAGACTGCCATCGCGAGAGTTAAACCATCAACCAGCAGCGACGGATAGAGCGCCTTTTGCATGGTTAAAGCCTCAAACGCTCAGGTAGCAACTTTCATTCGCTTGCTGGCCTTCAAGGCGAGCAGACTGCCAACGCGGGAGTTAAACCATCAACCAGCAGCGACGGAGAGAGCGCCTTCTGCGTGGTTAAAAGCACAAACGCTCAGGTAGCAACTTTCATTCGCTTGCTGGCCTTCAAGGCGAGCAGACTGCCATCGCGGGAGTTAAACCAGCAGCGACGGAGAGAGCGCCTTTTGCGTGGTTAAAAACTCAAACGCTCAGGTAGCAACTTTCATTCGCTTGCTGGCCTTCAAGGCGAGCAGACTGCCATCGCGAGAGTTAAACCATCAACCAGCAGCGATGGAGAGAGCGCCTTTTGCGTGGTAAAAACCTCAAACGCTCAGGTAGCAACTTTCATTCGCTTGCTGGCCTTCAAGGCGAGCAGACTGCCATCGCGAGAATTAAACCATCAACCAGCAGCGACGGAGAGAGCGCCTTTTGCATGGTTAAAACCTCAAACGCTCAGGTAGCAACTTTCATTCGCTTGCTGGCCTTCAAGGCGAGCAGACTGCCATCGCGAGAATTAAACCATCAACCAGCAGCGACGGAGAGAGCGCCTTCTGCGTGGTTAAAAGCACAAACGCCCAGGTAGCAACTTTCATTCGCTTGCTGGCCTTCAAGGCGAGCAGACTGCCATCGCGAGAGTTAAACCATCAACCAGCAGCGACGGAGAGAGCGCCTTCTGCGTGGTTAAAAGCACAAACGCTCAGGTAGCAACTTTCATTCGCTTGCTGGCCTTCAAGGCGAGCAGACTGCCATCGCGAGAATTAAACCATCAACCAGCAGCGACGGAGAGAGCGCCTTTTGCATGGTTAAAACCTCAAACGCTCAGGTAGCAACTTTCATTCGCTTGCTGGCCTTCAAGGCGAGCAGACTGCCATCGCGAGAATTAAACCATCAACCAGCAGCGACGGAGACAGCTCCTTCTGCGTGGTTAAAAGCACAAACGCCCAGGTAGCAACTTTCATTCGCTTGCTGGCCTTCAAGGCGAGAAGACTGCCATCGCGAGAGTTAAACCATCAACCAGCAGCGACGGAGACAGCGCCTTCTGCGTGGTTAAAAGCACAAACGCTCAGGTAGCAACTTTCATTCGCTTGATGGCCTTCAAGGCGAGCAGACTGCCATCGCGAGAGTTAAACCATCAACCAGCAGCGACGGAGAGAGCGCCTTCTGCGTGGTTAAAAGCACAAACGCTCAGGTAGCAACTTTCATTCGCTTGCTGGCCTTCAAGGCGAGCAGACTGCCATCGCGGGAGTTAAACCAGCAGCGACGGAGAGAGCGCCTTTTGCGTGGTTAAAAACTCAAACGCTCAGGTAGCAACTTTCATTCGCTTGCTGGCCTTCAAGGCGAGCAGACTGCCATCGCGAGAGTTAAACCATCAACCAGCAGCGATGGAGAGAGCGCCTTTTGCGTGGTAAAAACCTCAAACGCTCAGGTAGCAACTTTCATTCGCTTGCTGGCCTTCAAGGCGAGCAGACTGCCATCGCGAGAATTAAACCATCAACCAGCAGCGACGGAGAGAGCGCCTTTTGCATGGTTAAAACCTCAAACGCTCAGGTAGCAACTTTCATTCGCTTGCTGGCCTTCAAGGCGAGCAGACTGCCATCGCGAGAATTAAACCATCAACCAGCAGCGACGGAGAGAGCGCCTTCTGCGTGGTTAAAAGCACAAACGCCCAGGTAGCAACTTTCATTCGCTTGCTGGCCTTCAAGGCGAGCAGACTGCCATCGCGAGAGTTAAACCATCAACCAGCAGCGACGGAGAGAGCGCCTTCTGCTGGGTAAAAGCACAAACGCTCAGGTAGCAACTTTCATTCGCTTGCTGGCCTTCAAGGCGAGCAGACTGCCATCGCGAGAATTAAACCAACAACCAGCAGCGACGGAGAGAGCGCCTTTTGCATGGTTAAAACCTCAAACGCTCAGGTAGCAACTTTCATTCGCTTGCTGGCCTTCAAGGCGAGCAGACTGCCATCGCGAGAATTAAACCATCAACCAGCAGCGACGGAGACAGCTCCTTCTGCGTGGTTAAAAGCACAAACGCCCAGGTAGCAACTTTCATTCGCTTGCTGGCCTTCAAGGCGAGCAGACTGCCATCGCGAGAGTTAAACCATCAACCAGCAGCGACGGAGAGAGCGCCTTCTGCGTGGTTAAAAGCACAAACGCTCAGGTAGCAACTTTCATTCGCTTGCTGGCCTTCAAGGCGAGCAGACTGCCATCGCGAGAGTTAAACCATCAACCAGCAGCGATGGAGAGAGCGCCTTTTGCGTGGTAAAAACCTCAAACGCTCAGGTAGCAACTTTCATTCGCTTGCTGGCCTTCAAGGCGAGCAGACTGCCATCGCGGGAGTTAAACCATCAACCAGCAGCGACGGAGACAGCGCCTTCTGCGTGGTTAAAAGCACAAACGCTCAGGTAGCAACTTTCATTCGCTTGCTGGCCTTCAAGGCGAGCAGACTGCCATCGCGAGAGTTAAACCATCAACCAGCAGCGATGGAGAGAGCGCCTTTTGCGTGGTAAAAACCTTTTGCGTGGTTTTCAGATTGTAGTTCCGCAATATAGGTTTAGAATTGAGAGCCTGCGTGCTGAAACTGGATTCTGGAACTGTATTCCGGAACTAATTTGAGTTTCGAAATTGCAATTCTAGAATTGAAACTGGATTCTGAGTCTGTTATTGGTTCTAAATTTAGTTCTTGAACTCAGGATCCAGTTCTTTATTACAGACTTCTTCTATTCGGTTCTTTTTAGAACCATAATAATACTCCTTAAGAATTATGCGGAAATTTACTTTACTGTACTCTATAAAACCCATTCTGGTAGTCATGTCGAAAAATCGTCTTCATGTTTTAGAGCTTAGTTCTGGAATATGGGTTTAGAATTCAGAGTCTGCGTGCTGAACTAACTCAAATCGTCACCATTTTTTTTTTATTATAAAGAACTATACTGCTTATTTCATAGTATTTAAGTGCGTTTCAGAATGTTTAATGTAACTAATCTGTAATTTAGTCTAGGCGCATCGTTTAAATTTCTAGTAATGAAAGAGGGGAAAGTTGCACAATTCAAACAATCGATGAACTACCAATTCGAATTCGGAAGCATAAATAAAGCGTGTCATATTCGTATTCACGACACCCAGTTATGTCTCTGACATTACACACCCGTACTTTTTGTGTTGGATTTTTGGACTGTTGCCAGATGAGCCATTATTTTTTCGTTCTGTTGTTTTATGGCTAAAATTTCGGCTTTTAGATGGTTAATTTCTGAATCTTTTTGGCGATTAACTGGTTGACCTTATCACGGTATTGGTTTTTGAATTCGTTGATTTGTTCTTGAAGTACGTTGATGTTTGGGTTATCCTGTTGGTTGTTATTTCTCGTCGTGTCAGCGTAGGATTTCGTTTGTTAACGGGTTTGTTTGTTTGGCGGTTAACCAGTTTCCTTGCTTCGGCAAAGGTCAAATTTTAGTCAATTTTTACCCGCACTATTTTGTCGTGAATACGAATACTTTACTATGCGGTGCCTTTTCAAAATTCTCTATATGGAAGAATAGGCAAAACTTAATCGTGAATATCTCGACTTGTATTAACGGCAGCAACATAATTATTTCACCATTTCACCAAAAATATGATCAGAAATTTAGGATGATATTTTGAACACTGTGAGATAACCACAAACAACTCAAAAATTATTTTTTTATAACTTTGTAAACAATGCGGAAAACTCTTCACTTTTGCTTGGTTTTTTCGCGCAAGGACGACGGATTTGAGGTAGTCAGGCACATATCTTCATCTGAATGCGTATAAAAGGGGAACCGTGGTCGAAAATCGATCAATTCCTCTTGTGTGTTGGATGGAAGCAGAGGATGTGAGAATGATTTGCTTTCCAGTCGTCGAGGAAGCGATATCATCAACCAACAGCGACGGAGAGTGCACCTTCTGCGTGGTTAAAACCTCAAACGCTCAGGTAGCAACTCTCATTCGTATTCTGTAACTGGATTCTGGAACTATATTCCGGAACGTCGAAATTGTAGTTCTAGAATTACAACTGAACTCTGAGTCTGCTCTTAGTTCTAAATTTAGTTCTTGAACTCAGGTCCAGTTACTTATTCCAGAATTATTCTGCTCACTACTTAACCCAACAACATATTTTTTTCTACAAGCTATCGGTAATATGATCAGGAATTCGTGATTAAGTTTTCAACAGCGTGAAAAAACCCCAAAAATAATTGAAAAACAAAGTTTTCTAAATCTTTTGGAAATAATGAGGAAAATTCATCACGCTTGCTTGCCTTTTTCGCATCCGGACGACGGTTTTAAGGTAGTCAGGCACATATCAGAGTCTACTGAACAAAGAGAAAAGGTAATCTTTGAATTAAAACTGTTCATTTCTCTTATTACTACAGACGGAACTGAATGTCGAGGTGAGGTTCTCCCATCAAACCAAGTATAAAACGTGAAACGCACAGATTGCCTCTCATATAAATCAATCGGTCGTCAGGAGGAGCAGTCGGCAATGAAAGTAAACCTTTTGCGTGGTGTAAAGCCTCAAACAGTCAGGTAACAGAACCAGTTTTCAGAATAATTTGATTAGCTTTGTGCAATTTTCGCGGTGAAAAATTCGCAATAGTTTTTAATATCTTAGAGAATTACACAATTTCTCCCTTCTGAGTACCAGAAATTTATCTCGTACCGCCTTTTTATAACTTTTTTCACTGAAATATTTTAATCCGAGACGAAATAATTGACATCCAAATTCTGTATGGTTCTATTTAGAACAATAATTGTATACTCAAAGAATTATGCGAAATTTTCTTCACTATACTGTATACGGCACATTTTTCAACCACTTGTACTTTGTAGTAGAACTTTTTGCTAATTTGCTGTATAAAATGCATAGCACCGACTTTAAAGCCATTAATGAAAGGTTGCTTCCAGAACCACCATTATTTTATCATTAAGAACTATACTGGTTATTTCGTAATATTTAATTGTGTGTCAGAATTTATAATGTAAATAATCTGTACTTCAGTTTAGGAGCATCGTTCCAAATTCTATTAGTGAAAAAGAGGAAAGCTTGCACAATTCACACAATCGATCAACTAATTGATATTCGAAAGTATAAAGAAAGAGTGTCAGTTTTATTCGTATTCACGACATCCAGTTATGTCTCTGACATTACACACCCGTACTTATTTCTTCTCGTACGTAGACTGGGCATTTTCGGAACCTGGTTGGGTGGTGTTCTCCACAATTAGAGCATTTGTTGGGTCGGGTGCATGGGTCTTCTTTGGTGTTCTGGTGCTGTTCGCTGCAGTTGAGGCATATCTCTGCTCGGGTGCAGGTCTTACTGCCATGGCCGAAGTTGCCGCAGCGATAACACTGCATTGGCAGGGGGAACGCGTACTAGTCCAAAAAAGATTTTGCTTGGTAATGTTGATCCAGCGAAGGAGAGTATCAGAAGTGGTGTGTTGGTTTTGGCGTTGTTGACAATTTTGGTAATTCGGCGTACCTCTATTACGTTCTGGCTTTTTAATTCCTCTTTTAGTTCATTTTCCGTGAGATTGATGGTGTCGATTTCATATGCCACCCCTTGGACTCGATTGAGTACCGGATGTGGAATGACTTCAATTAGGTAGTCCTGCCCGAGGCTTCTTAGTCGAATAAGTTTCTGATAGGCATTAAGGGAGGATGCTCTTATGACATATTGGGTCCCCCTGGCTTCCTTCGTTGCTTTGACTACTTTGGTGGGGTCCATCCCCAGTGTTCGTTTAAGGACATGATTGATGAGGAAAGGGCTCTGTGGAAGGCCTCGGTTGTTTCCGTTAGAGTCGCTGGTAGCGATTTAACAGGGTTTGGGTATCAATTTTGTCCCCGCTCTGCATAAAGCGGGAGAGTGAGCTGCTTGGGAGTGGGGGGTCATCGGGAGAAGGGGGATCCGGCTCTTTCATTTTACTTATTACTCACCACCCTACTTCGGCTTGCTGGGTGAGTTTACGTTCGTCGATTTCGGTGCAGCCACGCGCTTACCTGGTTAGCGCTTGCTTTTTGTTTCGGTAATTTGACACTTTCTGCGCAAGTCTCGATTAGCACAAATCGTTCTGTTCGCACTGGTATATCACTAGGCCGCACTGGGTGAATTACCACAGCATACAGAAACACATACATACACACGCGGACATTTGCTCAGTTCGTCGAGCTGAATCGATTGGTATATGACACTCGGCCTCGGAAAATTTTTCTAAAGTTTGAGCGAATTCTATGCCTATTTTTATATTTATAAAAAAAGGTAAAACTTCAAAAATAGAAATCACTTCGATGTCTCTGCTATGATTGAACCGATTTTCACTTGATTTGATTTATAGGTTTGACTAGGTTCAAAACTGTTCCGATTTGAAGGTCATATTTGTAGTTGGCAAACGAACCAACCTCGGCTATTAAGGTCATCTAAATTCGGTTTCGAAAGAATTAGGAATTGTGATTAAAAACTGCAAAATGGATGTCACTCATTTTTCTTCAAAATGGCCAACCACTAGGTAGATTAGAACAACTTTTCAATTCTTCATTAGCTCGAAAACGTAAAATTGGCAGTAGATCCAAAACAAAGTCCTCACGCCGAAACAACAAATTTCGTACCGATCTGTTCACTCGTGTGCACTAAAACGTTTCGTGAACAGAAAACTACTGTTAAACTTTGCAATCGTAACCTCACTTTTGGTATCGTGCGGTCAACTCCGAAGCACACTTTCAACAGCACTTCCTACACAATCGCTGGGCCCATAACCTGTGATAATCAACTCAACGGAACATCCTGCAGGTAATGCAGTAACCAAACTCTGACGACGTAACTACTCCGGACAACGCGTAATGTAAAAGAAAATGAGAACTAGTATATTCAAATGTGTTTTATTGTTACTCTAGATACAATGGAATGAAACGGAATACACAACAATGAACAGGATATGGGCGAAAGTTGATGCGCATGTGGTGTCGTTTACGAAATGTCGTTCCCTCAGTCGGTGTTGAACAGTCGTTCGCACCGCACGCATATAGCTCCTGGCTCCTGGAAATTTTTTCTGGCTACCTAGAGTTTCATTGATTCAAAGCTTCAGTCTTTTTCAAGGCTACCTGAATCACTAACAGTCTTTTTAAAGACTAACAATTAGTCAGCCTTTCTCAAGGCTATACCAAGAGTGATATTTGAGTGACTAAGTGATATTAGAGTGACTAAAAAATTAATCAAGCTTTTTTAAGGCTAATTATTCAAAGAACTATTCTTCAAACTGATCAGTTTTTATTAAGACTACCACAAAATCAGTCTTTATCAAGACTTTTTCAAACTAGGAATCTAATCGAAGACTAATTTAGCCTAGTTAATTTAATTTAAAATTTCATTCATTTAAAAAATGCCTGCGTCCAACCGAAAAGGCAACAAGCCTAAGGCTAAAAATAATTCAATACGGAATAAATCACAATCCGTTATTCAACATTTTTCTAATAACATTCACGAGCTTATAGAATCTGAATGTAAAAATAAAAGACAACGGACGAATTTCCCTTCCGTTGATTCTATGCCGTCTAACAATATTTACTAGATTCTACCTGAATCCGATTGTAGCGACATAGAAGAAAATTCTTCAAAAATTTCCAAAAAGGACGCTAGTCTTTCTGGGAAGAAACAACAATCTATGCCACCAGTGACGGTGATGATTTCCGACTTCAAAGCATTCCGGATTGAGCTTTCTACATTTCTCCCGAAAGTAAAAGTCTTATTTCAAATCGGACGAAGAGGAGAAAGTCGAGTCTTGATTGATGGATTGGAAGATTACGAACGTCTTATCCGATATTTGTCCGAGAAACTTCATAAATTTTATTCATGTAATATAAAATCAGACAGACCCTTGAAGGCTGTCTTGAAGGACTTATCAAATGATCAAAGTACTGATCAAATTAAAAATGAACTAAAAGAATTGCTTGGTTTTGCCCCTTCCCAAGTAATACATATGAAAAAAACCTGTTTTAATCCACCTAGTGGTGCAATGATGCCTTTCTCATATCAATCATACTATCATATATAATACTCTGGTATTCTTCAAAATAATTCTCTGCGATTCTTGAAAGAATAACCGAAATCGGTTTGTTTGACCGCCTAATGATAAAAACTATCAATTGGAAAAGATTTGAGGTCGATTTAGAAATTTTTTCAAGGTTTTTCCCCATTTTCAGTGATGGTTTACAATTTTTAACACACTTTACCCTATATTTTCAGATCCGAAAGTCGGTTCCGCATAAAATTCAGGGATTACGCATGGGACCACAGAACCTTTCATTTGAATCTAAGTTTGTGAAAATCGGTCGCGCCATCTATGAGAAAAGTTAGAACACATATTTTCTTTATTTTGCACATTTTACCCCATAACTCCCGAAACGGAATGTTCAGAAATTTTTTATGGGACCTTAAGACCTTTTATTTGAATCTAAGTTTGTGAAAATGGGTTAATCCATCTCTGAGAAAAGTTAGTGCACTTATTTCCACAATGATTTGCACATTTTACCCCATAATTCCGGAACCGGAAGTCGGATCCATATAATATTCAGGAATTTTGTATGGGACCACAAGACCTTTCATTTGAATCTAAGTTTGTGAAAATCGGTCGCGCCATCTATGAGAAAAGTTGAAACACATATTTTCTTTTTTTTTGCACAGTTTACCCCATAACTCCCGAACCGGAAGTCGGATCCAAATAATGTTCAGAAATTTTTTATGGGACCTTAGGATCTTTCATTTGAATCTAAGTTTGTGAAAATCGGTTCAGCCATCTCTGAGAAAAGTTAGTGCGCTTATTTTCACAATTTTTTGCACATTTTACCCCATAATTCCGGAACCGGAAGTCGGATCCAAATAATATTCAGGAATTTTGTATGGAACCACAAGACCTTTCATTTGAATCTAAGTTTGCGAAAATCGGTTGCGCCATCTATAAGAAAAATTTGGACACATATTTTCTTTATTTTGTACATTTTACCTAATAACTCCCGAACCGGAAGTCGGATCCAAATACTGTTCAGAAATTTTTTATGGAACCTTAAGACCTTTTATTTGAATCTAAGTTTGTGAAAATGGGTTAATCCATCTCTGAGAAAAGTTAGTGCACTTATTTTCACAATGTTTTACACATTTTACCCCATAATTCCGGAACCGGAAGTCGGTTCAAAATAATATTCAGGAATTTTGTATGGGACCACAAGACCTTTAATTTGAATATAAGTTTGTGAAAATCGGTTCAGCCATCCCTGAGAAAAGTTAGTGCACTTATTTTCACAATTTTTTGCACATTTTACCCCATAATTCCGGAACCGGAAGTCGGATCCAAATAATATTCAGGAATTTTGTATGGGACCACAAGACCTTTCATTTGAATCTAAGTTTGTGAAAATCGGTCGCGCCATCTATGAGAAAAGTTAGAACAAATATTTTCTTTTTTTTGCACAGTTTACCCCATAATTCCCGAACCGAAAGTCGGATCCAAACAATATTCAGGAACTTTATATGGGACCTCAAGATCTTTCATTTGAATCTAAGTTTGTGAAAATCGGTTCAGCCATCTCTGAGAAAATTTAGTGCACTTATTTTCACAATTTTTTGCACATTTTACCCCATAATTCCGGAACCGGAAGTCGGATCCAAATAATATTCAGAAATTTTGTATGGGGCTACAAGACCTTTCATTTGAAGCTAAGTTTTCGAAAATCGGTTCAGCCATCTCCGAGAAAAAATAGTGCAAAAAAACGTTACATACACACATACGCACATACACACACATACACACACAGACATTTTGCGTACTCGACGAACTGAGTCGAATGGTATATGACACTCGGCCCTCCGGGCCTCGGTTCAAAAGTCGGTTTTCACAGTGATTGCATAACCTTTCTATATGAGAAAGGCAGAAACGAATGGTACTTCTAAACCACGCTCTGCTATATGTCAAAATGGAAAATTAAACCAAATGCAGCAAACTCGCAATTAATTATCATTCCTCACAAGCCAAGAGCTTCTTTTCTTAAACCAAACAATAATCACATTCTCAAATTGAATTGCTTGGAATTGACATGGTCTGATCAAGCTAAATACTTAGGGTCAACGAATGACAAAAAACTCACTTTCAAGGATCACATTGAAGGAATCCAGGCAAAGTGTAATAAATATATTAAATGTTCATATCCTCTTATAAACAGAAATTCTAAGCTTTGTCTAAAAAACAAATTGTTAATTTGTAAACAAATTTTCAGACCAGCCATGCTTTATGCAGTACCAATTTGGTCAAACTGTTGTTCCACCAGGAAGAAAACGCTTCAAAGGATTCAAAATAAAATTCTGAAAATTATTTTGAAGCGTCCTCCCTCGTTTAGTACAAATGAGTTACATAGACTCACAAATATAGAACCATTAGATGTAATGTCACATAATATTATAAGCAAATTCCGACAAAAATCGATGCAATCTTCAATTGAATCGATTCGCTCTCTGTACTAGTTAGTAAGTTAGTATATAAGTTCCTTTTCCCCATTACACAATACAAGTAGGTTTAGAATTTTCCCTACACAAAAATCTCAGAATTGCGGAAGCAAATGATGTCCTCATGGTAACAACCAAATCATATATACATAATAGGGCTGAAAAGTCACCACTTGTGGCTTAACACCCAATTTAAATCTTAATAATTTAATTTTAACTCATATTCCGATAAACAGTTATTTAAAAAAAATAAAAAAAAACCACGCTCTGGAATTTCCCCTGAACTTTACCTAATATACTTCAATCGAAAACTTTAGAAAAAGTACGTTTCATTTCCCACTTTGAAATTCATTGGGAACATTATAAACGACATAATCGTATTGCAAACTTAACGCAATGTCGTCGTTGCCAAGGCTTCGGCCATGGAACCAAAAATTGTCATATGGATATACGGTGTTTGAATTGTGGTAAATCGCATTTGAAAGACGTTTGTCCAATGAATGAAACCACTGATAAATTTTCATGTTCAAATTGCGATGGAAATCATAAATCCAATTATTTGAAATGTCCTGTCAGGGAAAAAATTTTAAACGCTCGTTCGCTTAGACAACAAGTCGAATCAACGATCTTAAATTTACAGAACATACCTGAAAATCAAAAAACCGTTACAAATACCACACCTAATTCCTCTTAGGCACTTAGTTCTTCGAATTTAAAACAAAAAACAGGTACGTCTTTCAATTCGTCTTCTAACGAAAACAATTTTTTGACAAGTAGATCGACCTCGTCATCATCTTCTTCTAATGTCAGTTACGCTAGTGTAACAGGTTGAAATCTACCACATAATTCTTCTAATGTAAATAATCAAAACACAGGAACGCCTTGCAGTTCATCTTCTAACGAAAACAATTTATTAGGTAGATCGGCCATATCATCTTCTTCTAATGCCAGTTCTAATGGCAGTCTACCTACAAATATTCCTTCAATGCCATTCGCTTCTTTAAATGAAGTTGATTTAGGTCACGACGTAAAATACACTGGTGGCGAAGTAAGACAGGTTTGGTTGTGTTGGTAATTTTCTCACGAAATTAAGTATGGCGCGCCGGGATTCAAGCATGTAAACATAAACAAATGACCATTTAAGATCGGGATTTCACTTCTAAGTTACTCCAGTTGTCGCGCAGCCTGGCGAATCTTTGGCACTAATTGAAAATCTGGACATTTTTTCTTCAAGGGCTTGCAAGGTAACGTCGAAATATAGAAAATTTTTCACACATCCGATTCTGTTCATTTCGTTGGAGGAAGGATTTGGCGGATCGCACTGTGGTATCTATTACAGTTATTATGAATAATGGAGTGATTGTGTTGTGGGTGGCATTTCAAATGCAGGTGATGAAAACGATTGAAACGTCCCGGAACAAAACACCGCATTTCACTGCCAATATTTTCGCAAACAGAACCAACTCTAAATATTTTCATAAAAGCAACTCCCGAAACGTCATTTGTTTATGTTTTTTCTTCTTCACGTCTCTCTGTTATTCCAAAATAAAATGACAACCGCACTAACACATAGAAAGAAGTGATCACCAGGTATTTTACATCGTGGATTTAGGTGATATTACTGAAAATAAATTGATCTACCTACAGGATCAACTTTTTCAAATGATCATCCGAATGAATTCGACTTCATCACTTTTTGGAATATTTCAAATCGGGTGGCAATTTGCAAATAATATTATAATGAATTTAAAATTTAAGTAATGTTAAATAATTATTTGAATATTTTAAATTGAAATGCTCGATCTTTGAAATCGAGTGAAGATGAATTTTATAATTTTCTCACAGTTCACAAAATTCATATTGCCATTGTGATAGGAACTTTTCTTAAACCAAATGTCAAATTGAAAAGTAATCTACATTATGTGGTTCATCGATTTGACAGGTTTACTGGAATGGGATGTGGAGTTAAATTTTACCTTCTTTCAATACTAAAGTTATTGAAAGCTTGGGAATCGAAGTTGAAACCATTCATGGAATTTTTTTTCATCGCTTGAGCATATTTGCCATTTCAATGCACCGGCGAACAATTAAATTTCTTTAAAAGCGATTTGCAAAAACTCGCAAGATATCGACAGAAATTTTTCGTAATAGGGGACTTAAATGCTAAGCTTGTCCAATTGAATTGCAGGCAAAATATCAGTAGGGGAAAGTCTTATAAAGCGCCCCTGCTAGCCAAAATGCTCCCTTTCCTTTCTTAAGCATTGAAGACTTTTCTGAACCAAAGTTTTATCACTAACACTATCTTTTCGTAGGATCTTTCTGTTATGCAAGTTTGGTGGTTGTCGTTTGCAGGAAAGTATGAAAACATTAAAAATTTCATTTGGCAGCTTTTCGATGTAAGGTTTTGCTTCGACTAAATAGATGTTTTATCCGCCATTTATTTGACATACTGATTATCTCAAAACAGTAACTTTATGGACATTTCAAGAAGTATAATGCATCATTGTTGTGGGATAAAATGTCTTTTGTTGTGTGTCATGCCACTGGTTTGTTGTGAGACACATTTTACGGCTGCTGGGGCATTATGTCTGAGGCGAGCGAAAAAAACTAAGAATGTGGCCGTTTTAGAAAATGTGTTTATATCAATCAATTCTCATCTTTTCTATTGGAGTCATTGAAAATTATGTTCCTCGTCCGTATTGCAATGAAATACTTACATTCTCGAGGAAAATATATCAATACACTTGGAAGTATCTAAATGTTTTCTTAAGGGGGGCATATTATAACACTTTACCCTAATGGTAAAATACTTCATAATCAACTCTCAGCTGGTCTCTTCACAGTTCTTCATCCCAGTAATCCGACTTCTTCTTTTCTTCCGTGAAAAACCCGTCTACAATTGATCTGGTTCTAACAAATCAAAGTCACATTTGTAGTGAACCGATTACACATGCTGACTTTGACTCAGATCATCTTCCTGTAACATTCAGACTTTCCAACGAAGCTATAATTAATCCAATTAGTTCTATATTCAACTATCATAGAGCTAATTGGTTGGATTACAGATCGCACATTGAAAATCATGTGGATCATAAAACTATTTTAGAAAATTCTGCGGACATCGACACAGTAATTGATAATTTGAATCATTACATTATCGAAGCTAGAAATCTTTCAGTTCCCAAAGCTCAAACTAAATTAAATTCTCCTATCTTCGATGACAATCTTCAACTGCTCATTCGGTTGAAGAAGGTTCTTCGACGACAATATCAACGTCCTCGTGATCCTGCTATGAAAAACTTAGTTAAGGATTTACATAAAGAAATTAAACATAGATTCACTCTTTTGCGAAATGAAAATTTCGCTAAAGAAGTTGAACAAATTAAACCATATTCTAAACCATTCTGGAAACTTTCTAAGGTTCTTAAGAAACCTCAGAAACCAATTCCTGCTCTTAAGGAAGGAAATCGAATACTTCTTACAAATGGCGAAAAAGCTCTGAAACTTGCTCAGCAGTTCGAGGGTGTACACAATTTTAATTTGAACGTTGTGAGTTCTATTGAAAATGAAGTCTCACTGAAATATGATCATATTTCAACCCAAGTGTTAGTACAAAATGACATTATTGAGACAAATTTTGATGAAATTAAGTCAATTATTAGGAAATTTCAAAACATGAAGGCTCCTGCTAATGATCGAATTTTTAATATTCTTATTAAAAATCTTCCCGATGTTGCCATGAGACTCCTGGTTAAAATTTTCAACAAGTGTTTTTCATTGGCTTACTTCCAAAAAAGATGGAAAAACGCTAAAGTAATTCCAATCCTCAAACCTGATAAAAACCCAGCAGAAACATCAAGTTATCGATCAAATAGCTTACTTTCTTCTATCAGTAAACTTTTTGAAAAAAATATCTTGTTGAGAATGACGTTTCATATAAATGAGAATTCAATTTTTTTACCAGAACAGTTTGGATTTCGTCATTAACATTCAACTACTCATCAACTTGTCAGAGTAACGAACATGATAAAATCAAATAAACCTTCTGGGTTATCCACTGGACTTGCTCTTCTAGACATATAAAAAGCATTCGACAGTGTTTGGCACAAAGGTTTAGTAGCAAAAATGTCTGATTTCCAGTTTACTATTTATTTGATCAAAATGATTCAAAATTGTTTAATTGATCGTAGTCTTCAGGTTAGCTATCAGAATTGTAAATCTGAATTGCTACCCGTACGAGCAGGTGTTCGGCAGGGTTCAAGCGTAGCTCCAATCTTGTATAATATTTTCACTTCTGATCTTCCAAATCTAGCCGTTGGTTGTCAGAAATCGCTATTCTGTGACGACACAAGTCTGTTAGCCACAGGTAGAAATCTATGAGTGATCTGCAGTCGCCTACAAAGAAGTTTAAATATTTTCAGTGATTTTCTGTCAAAATGGAATATTAAACCAAATGTAGCAAAAACGCAATTAATTATCTTTCCTCATGAGCCAAGAGCTTCTTTTCTTAAACCAAACAATAATCACATTCTCAAATTGAATGGCTTGGAATTGACATGGTCTGATTAAGCTAAATACTTAGGTTTAACGTATGACAAAAAACTCACTTTCAAGCATCACATTGAAGGAATCCAGACAAAGTGTAATAAATATATTAAATGTTTATATCCCCTTATAAACAGAAATTCTAAGCTCTGTCTAAAAAACAAATTGTTAATTTATAACAAATTTTCAGACCAGCCATGCTTTATGCAGTACCAATTTGGTCAAGTTGTTGTTCCACCAGGAAGAAAACGCTTTAAAGGATTAAGAATAAAATTCTGAAAATGATTTTTAAGCGTCGTCCCTGGTTTAGTACAAATGAGTTACACAGACTCACGAATATAGAACCATTAGATGTAATGTCACATAATATTATAAGCAAATTCCGACATAAATCGATGCAATCTTCAATTGAATCGATTCGCTCTCTGTATTAGTTAGTAAGTTAGTATATAAATTTATTTTCCCCATTACCCAATACAAGTAGGTTTAGAATTTTCCCTACACAAAAATCTCAGAATTGCTGAAGCAAATGATGTCCTCATGGTAATAACCAAATCATATATAATAGGGCTTAAAAGTCACAACTTATGGCTGAACACCCAATTAAAATCTTAATAATTTAATTTTAACTCATATTCCAATAAATAGTTATTTAAAATAAATCAAAAATATAACTGATACTTTTGGTTTCGAGATTGTTCGTGCATACCGTATATCTAGGCATATACACCCTAAGACAAGACCTGACATCTGGTGGGGGGGGGCTGCTTTTGTTCCAAAATGGACCAGTTTCTGATTGGCTGATTTTGATGTTGTTGTGAAAAGAAAAAACTTTTGCAGGGTACGCGAGCAATGATGCCAAGTATATAGAAAATCAGAAAACAAATTTATTAAAATGTATAATTTTAGCTCACCAATGAAAATGAAAATTTTCGGAGAATGTTTCACTTTTTTTTCAATCTCATTGGTAATAAATGTTTATAGTGGCAGGACTGTGTAATTAAAATAGGCATCAAGCCGTTTTTCTTTTTAGTGAATTAAAGTGTAACCAAAAAAGATTTGTTAAATTAGTGTAAACTCGAAAGTGTGTTTAGTTTTACGAGAAGAATGAACTGTTGTGTTCCACACTGTGGTCGCATTAAGCATTTTTATCCAAACCTGACTTTTTCCGGTTTCCAAAAGATCCGGTAATACGTCAACAATGGATTCGATTTTTCGTTCAACATGAGATATTTCGTGTTTTGTCATCAAAGCTCAATTAATTGTTTTAAGCATTAATATATAATAAAGAAATGCATTCACCAAAACATGTTTTATGTTTATTTCAAATCAAAAACCTAAAGTCTAAAAATTTAAATGTAATACTTTTTTCCTAGCATAGTGATTAAAAAATCTGTAGATATGGCTACACTGTAGCCGATACGTTGGTATTTATTCCACAGGGCGAAAATGACGAGAAGGATGATTCGGAAGGAAGAATAAGAAGCCAGTTGTCAGGTCTTGTCTTACACGCTTAGAAAAAGTTACTCAGAGTTTGAGTACTAGTTACTCATTTTCAAATGATACATGGAAACGTCAAAAATTGAGTAGTTATCATCAATGATATTGAGTAACTTCAATTCTAAATTTGAGTTTAACGCAAGAACTCGTTTTTTTGTCACTATTCGCAAGATCAGTCTAAAAGTTGTAATAACCATTTGTAGCAACAGGTTTTATTTTTTGTTAGTGAGATCGCGTGTTTCGAGGGTGAATCGCTTAACACAAACGGTGTTGTGTCTGCAAAAACCGGAATGATAAACTCCGTGTTGTGCTTTAGAATGGAAACGAATATGCTCAAATGTCATTTATGAGGAATAAGTGTATGATTGGTGCCTGAGCATAACTGACATGTATGTTAATTTGCGATTGACACACAACTCCAAGCGACCACCACTTGATATAGCATTGAGTTCAATTACTTAATATTTTAATACAATACACTCAGAAAAGGAACAATATTTTTGCAAATTTGGTATATGTGAAATAAAATTTCACTCGAAATTTGAGTGATACTTACTCTATTTTTGGTACACGTACAAATTAAATATTACTCAGTAAATGAGTAGAATTTACCCAAATATCGTTTCCAGTGGAAGAACTCAAATTTGAGTAACTTTGAAGTTACTCTAAATTAGAGTTGTTCCACTTTTTCTGTAGATGAGTGAGATCTTACTCATTTTTGAGTAACTATTTTTAAGCGTGTAGATATACACGATGAAAGCAACAGTAGCAGAATCGCCACAAGGGATTTGTCGGAGTATCCACTGAACCGAATCGAAACTTCGAGCAACATAATTTTTTCCTCGATCATCAAATCATATAAAAGAAACGTTGGTAATGACAGAATTTTAGTTTTTCGTTTTGTACACAATTAGATGGAACCTTTCCCAAAAGTAATTTGTATGGAAGTAAAGGATTAATTATTAAGAAAAGTTTGTGTAATATAGCTTGGAAAGTAGTGAACAGGTGAAATGTTTTAAATATACAGTTGTTCGTATGAATTCGTAAACCAAAGCTTATTTGTGAACCTGAATCCAGCCGCGCGAAACTGAGCTAAACGACATTGGTCCTTCGAACCGGATGTACGTCGAACTCCGTTCATCCTATACTCATCGTGATAATTTCGCCATCTTGAACGTTCCGGATCGGTTTGCTGTAAGTCCTCATCGAATCAGCCATCTTTAAATTAAGGACGCCTCGAAACTCGACGCCATCATCATTCCTGAATTTTGTTTTATAATACAAGGCATAAAATTGCCTTCCAAAGGTGATTAGTATTCCTCTAAACACTACCATTCTCGTTTGAGCTACGCGGTCTTTTGTTTTTCGGTTTTAGGTCAGTATGGCTACCGAGCGTCGAATCAAGTCATTGAAACTGCAACTGCGTAGCATTATGACGTCGTTCAACCTCATCAAAACCTTCGTTGACAACTACGATGAAGATAATCATGCTCCTGAAGTTCCTGTTCGATTAGAAAATCTTGTTGCTCTGTGGTGCGACTTCAATAAGTTGCAGACCGAGTTAGAAACACTATATGAAGCCTTCATCGAGCAGCAACTGAAGCAGAGGACAGAAATCGAGTCACACTACTACAGAGTGAAAGGATTTTTGCTTTCAGTAAATAAAATGCCACCTACACCGTGCGCCACGTCGTCAATTTCTTCACTCTTTAATCCCTTCTTCGACATCACATGTGCGGTTACCGGATGTTAAACTTCCTGTATTTGGTGGAAATCTGGAAAATTGATTGAACTTTCATGACCTATACCTCTCGCTGGTTCACTCGTCTCAAGATCTGTCGAACATACAAAAATTCTATTGCCTTCGTTTGTCCCTTTCTGGAGATGCTCTTAAATTAATCCAGACTATCCCACTTAGCGCAAATAACTATCCCGTTGCATGGAACCTACTGGTGGAGCATTTTCAAAACCCAGCAAGATTGAAACAATCGTACGTCGATGCACTTTTCGAGTTCCCATCGATAAGGCGAGAATCGGCGACCGAACTGCACTCGTTAGTGGAAAAATTTGAAGCAAATGTGAAAATTCTTCAACAATTAGGAGAAAAAACAGAATTCTGGGATGTACTATTACTCCGTATGCTCAGTACACGTCTCGATAACACTACCAGGAGAGATTGGGAAGAACACTCATCTACGCTAGATGCAGTATCTTTCAAAGATTTAACGGCCTTTATACAAAGACGAGTAACAGTGTTGCAGAATATAAATAGTAAAATTCCTGAGGCGTCATCATCCCAAGCAATAAAAAAATCATCCTCACAACGCCCACTTGTCAGTCATGGAGCAAACCAAACCAACGTCAGAAAATGCTTAATCTGTTTTGATCAACATCCTCTGTATCAGTGTGCAACATTTTCTAAAATGAATATCCAGGAAAAGGAAAATGAAGTACGCCGCCATCAACTATGTCGCAACTGTTTGCGCAAGGGTCATCTGTTTAAAGATTGCCAATCTTCGTGCACGTGTCGAAAATGTCGCGGTCGGCATCACACTCAACTGTGTACTCACGATGTGCCAGTTTCGAGTAGTCCGAAGCCAGCTGATACACCCAATGCAAAACCATCTGAATCACCCATCGCATCATTGTCAGCTAGAAATGTATGCCCCAAAAGTTTCTCGGCTGCTGGAGGAACTAGTGTTGTACTGGCTACAGCAACGGTAATTGTAATCGATGATAACGACACACAGCACTTGGGGAGAGCACTACTAGACTCTGGCAGTGAATGTTGTTTTGCTACTGAATCGTTCGCTCAACTTATCAAAGTGCAGCGCAAGAAAATTTCCATGCCGATTGCTGGCATCGGACAGTCTGCCACGCAAGCTCGGTGCGTGTTCTCCACTACTATACGATCCAGAATCAGTGATTATTCCGCAATAGCAAATTTTCTTGTGCTACCCAAAGTTACGGTCGACTTACCTTCAATATCTTTCGATATCTCATCATGGTCAATGCCACCCGGAATCGAGTTAGCTGATCCATCCTTCTGCACAACAAACTCGATTGATCTTATTCTTGGTGCGGAACTATTTTTTGATTTTTTTGTCGTGAATACGACTTACTTTACTATGGGGTGCCTTTTCAAAATTTACCCTCTGAGAGAGTGATAAGTTTTTGATCGTGAATATCTCTTGTTGTATCTAACGAATTAACATAATTTTTGCTACATGCCATCGGAAATATGATCACAATTTTATGATAAAATTTTCAGTTGTGTGACATAATCTCAAATAGTTCAAAATTAAACTTTTCTGAAATGATTGGTATAAACGAGTATCAAAGAGGATAATTCCTTTCTCGTATTTTGAAAGCTCATAGCTCAGTGATCTGTGGAAGGATTTATATAATCTAACTACCAATAGAATCGAAATTTTTCAACTTAAACGTGTATAGCAAATGCATTGAAGTATTTCAATAGTACACTATTGAAAAACCTGTCTCATATGACCCATGTCAACACCAGCCAAGCAGAACGCGTTCTGAGGATGAGAACAAAATATCTGCTGCTGTACAACAAATCGTTCGAGAAAAATGTTCCGAAAAGTGGTGAATATCGTAGTGAGTTCTTCAATATGGTCCTTCTGAATGCTAGAAAAAAATCCCTACAGCATATATACTGGTTTCTTTCAATGAATTATGCAAATCCGAAATGAAATAATCGACATTAAAATTCTGTATGCGGCTATTTTTATAGCCGTTAGGACCGCCCATTAGTGAAAAAGCTACAAACGAAATCACGTAAAACAAAGCTCCTAACAAAAATTGAATCAGTTTGGATTCTATCGCCAATGCCAGCAGATGTATTTTGTGTCGTTTGCAAAGCTAGTTTCGCTTCCGACAAGAGCGATTACGTCACAGCTGCCAGTCATTTGCATTGGTGAAAAAGCAACGGTGGAGAACATTACACGAAATCAGCCGTTCTAATGGCTCCCAAAAGTTTTCTAAAGAACTATTAGGATTTCTTGCTCGCAAATCGAAGGAAAATATCCTCAGTTTAGTGCAAATCTAGAACTGTTTGATTTGATTTTTGCACTTTTCGCTGTGTGAAATTCACAGTAATCTAGATCAAGTGAAGTCTTCTTTGTTTTTGCGGAAAATGTGGAAAAGGGGAATGCTTGCATAATTCATACAATTGATCAAATAATTGATATTCGGAAGTGTTAAGGAACATGTCATTTGTTTTCGTATTCACGACATCCAGTTATGTCTCTGACATTACCCACCCGCCTTTTTTAGAATTTCTGAACGAATCGAATAGGATACAATCTTCCAGTCCTAGTTAACTCCGTCTTTGGTTGGATAGTGTCAGGAAAAACCAATATTTTTCCGGTCATAAATTCTATAACTGCAAATACTGCATCAATCTCGAACTTGCACCAGCTCATAGAAAAATTTTGGGAAATCGAAGACATAGATTCGTCACCTGTGTACTCAGTAGAAGAAACTGCATGTGAAGAACATTTCCGACGTACAGTTAGGCGCTCGGCAGATGGGAGATACATTGTTCGCTTGCCGTTTAAGGAAGACATACTTGCAAGCCTCGGCGACAACCGTCACACGGCCGTCCGGCACTTTCGACTCTTAGAAAACCGCTTACAACGAGAAGAATCTCTTGGTCAGCAGTATATCAATTTCATGACAGAATATCATGATCAAGGACACATGCAGCGCCTATCACAATATGACGACTCATCGATTCCACTATACCATCTTCCCCACCACGCGGTAGTGCGTGAAGACGGCCTTTATACAAAGAGCACCACTACAAAGGTGCGTGTCGTCTTTGACGGATCACGAAAAACCATCAGCGGAAAATCGCTAAACGACGCCTTGATGGTAGGACCCATTGTCCAAGATGACCTACGATCGATCATAATTCGTTCCAGAATCTATTCTATTATGCTTATTGCTGACATCAAACAGATGTATCGTCAAATTCTGGTTGATGATCGAGATACTTCTGTACAACGCATTGTTTGGAGATCATCTCCAAACAGTTCATTAGATACCTATGAACTAAAAACCTTGACGTACGGAACCGCTTCGGCACCGTATCTGGCCACAAGAGTACTGAAACAACTTGCTGACGACGAAGAACAAGAATTCCCTGAAGCAGCAAATATCTTACGCAAGGACTTCTATGTAGACGACCTATTTTCTGGTGGAAGTACTGTAGCAGAGACCATTAAGTTACGCAATCAGCTGGAATCGCTATTGGCGAAGGGTGGTTTCATTTTGCGAAAATGGGCTTCTAACGAAGCAGCTGTTTTGGAAGATATTCCCCTCGAGAAACGAGCCTTTCAGCAAGCAGTAGATTTAGATCGAGATAAATGTCTAAAAACACTTGGTCTTCACTGGGAACCAGTAACAGATGTTTTAAAATACAATGTTAAAGTTCCTCAACCTGAAACAAACGCAAGGCTTACGAAACGCATGGCATTATCATACATCGCACAACTATTTGACCCACTTGGGTTAGTGGGACCTGTCGTAACTACTGCAAAGCTGTTTATGCAAACATTGCGGACTTTGAAGGATTGTAAGGGTAATACATGGAGTTGGGACGAAGAATTACCCGTCACACTACGAGCACAATGGCACACTTATCACAAACAATTACCACTACTTATTCAGCTCAGAGTTGAGCGTTTTGCTATGTGTTGTAATCCGATAAACGTTCAATTGCATTTTTTCTCAGACGCATCGGAACATGCATATGGCGCATGTGCGTATCTACGAACGAGGAACTCAAGTGGTGAAATCAAAGTTGCGCTCTTAACTGCTAAATCTAAGGTCGCGCCACTCAAGAAGCAAAGCATTCCCCGCCTGGAATTATGTGGAGCGTTGTTGGCAACCCAAATGTATCAGATGATCATCAAGGCACTATCGCAAACACCAGAGACATTCTTTTGGATTACCTCAATGACTGTCATCAGTTGGCTAAAATCTCCTCCTTCAGTATGGACGACATTCGTGGCTAACAGAGTTTCCAAAATACAACATGCAACCGTAAATTGCATGTGGAATCATATAGCTGGTAACCAAAATCCAGCGGATTACATCTCGCGTGGCACAACTGTTGAAAATTTGTTGATCTGCGATCTTTGGTGGTCCGGTCCTCAATGGATACGACAACATCCAAAGGATTGGCCTGTCACTCAACAAACCGTTGCAGCGTCTCCTGACAGCATGAAGGAAGCACGTAAATCACCAACAGTAAACCTTACGGCATCAGCAGAACTATCATTCATCGATTCTTATGTCAAAAGGTTTTCTAACTACCAGCGGTTACTACGGGTAACCTCTTACTGTAGACGATTTCTACAAAACTGTCGTCTTGAAAATTCACATCGACCGATTTCCAACGTTATCACCGCTGAAGAACGCAACGAAGCAGAAGTAACTATCATCAGATTAGTGCAACAGCAAGTATTTCAATCGGAATATAAGGCTCTCCAAAACCAACAATCGGTGTCTTCAAAATCCCGATTAAAATCGATTGTTCCTTTCCTCAGCGACGAACGCTTAATACGAGTTGGTGGTCGATTAACTCGGTCCCAGCAAACATATGACAGTAAGCATCAAATCATCCTAGCTTCGGGACATCCGTTAGCCGTTTTGCTGATACGAAGTTATCATGAAATGCATCTACATGCAGCCCCCCAATTACTTTTAAGCTTACTTCGACTCCGCTATTGGATCATAGGGGCCAGAGGTCTGGCTCGAAAGGTTGTACATCAATGCACAGTTTGCTTCCGGGCTCGTCCGAATCGAATTGAACAGTTCATGGCTGAACTTCCAGCCGCACGAGTTACGGCAACTAGGCCTTTTACCGCTACCGGTATCGATTATTGGGGTCCAATATACATACAACCACCGCATAGACGATCTGCCTCTAGAAAAGCCTATGTTGCAGTTTTCGTTTGTTTCTGCACTAAGGCTGTACATATTGAGCTGGTAGCAGATCTAACAACTGCAAAATTTCTACAAGCTTTTCGACGTTTTGTTTCGTGAAGAGGATTATGTGCAGACGTCTATAGTGACAATGGACGGAACTTTGTCGGAGCCGACAATGAGTTGCGTCAACTAATACGAAGCACGACACATCAGGAGTCACTCGCGACAGAGTGTTCAAAGAACGGAATCCGCTGGCATTTCAATCTTTCCTAGGCATCGCATTTTGGGCAGCCATCAAGTCAGCACAAAAGCATTTCATCCGTGTGATTGGAACTCATCTTCTTTCATACGATGATATGGAAACGTTATTGTCCCAAATCGAAAATTGCTTAAACTCTAGACCTTTGGTACCGATCAGTGACGACCCGACAGTCTTTGAGCCATTGATACCTGGACACTTTCTCGTTGGATCTTCGCTAAAGGCAGTACCCGATATCGACTTAACCACAATTCCGTTCAATCGACTGAGAAGGTGGCAGCAAACACAAAAATTGTTTCAGTTTATATGGAAACGATGGCATCGAGAATACCTCTCTACCCTGCAGCCAAGAGCAAAGTGGTGTAATTCACCTGTACAACTCGCAACAAATCAACTAGTAATTCTTCAAGATGATAATCTTCCCCCAATGCAGTGGTCAACCGCGAGAATCGTTTCGTTACATCCGAGGAATGATGGAGTGACTCGCGTGGTAACCGTTCAAACACCCACCGGTCTATACAAACGTCCAGTGGCAAAAATTTGTTTGCTGCCAGTCCCATCTTCTTCCAATGAGCAGACACATGACAACATGAACAATCAGCAAAATGATGACTCCACCTAACCTCCAGTTGTTTACCTCTACCTGGAATAATCAATACAATGCACTTTATTCAAAGGAATAATCAATACAATGCACTTTATTCAAAGGAACAAGGTAAGAACTTGTCCAAATTATCATATCTTCTAAAATTCCGCTACCGGGTCTTCTTTGGATGGCAGATAATTCGACGCAATGCTGATGGTCAGGAGCAAGGATGCACACCTCATCTCATCGCTTGTTTACATCGTCTTGTCGAAAAGTTGCTGTCAAAATTGTCATTTTGAAGGAGTCAGTGTGTTCGTGCATACCGTATATCTAGGCATATACACGATGAAAGCAACAGTAGCAGAATCGCCACAAGGGATTTGTCGGAGTATCCACTGAACCGAATCGAAACTTCGAGCAACATAATTTTTTCCTCGATCATCAAATCATATAAAAGAAACGTTGGTAATGTCAGAATTTTAGTTTTTCGTTTTGAACACAATTAGATGGAACCTTTCCCAAAAGTAATTTGTATGGAAGTAAAGGATTAATTATTAAGAAAAGTTTGTGTAATATAGCTTAGAAAGTAGTGAACAAGTGAAATGTTTTAAATATACAGTTGTTCGTATGAATTCGTAAACCAAAGCTTATTTGTGAACCTGAATCCGGCCGAGCGAAACTGAGCTAAACGACAGAGATTGTTATCGAATATACGACGTAAGCATATGGTCTCGCTTTTCTGAGCTAACCGATACAATCTGAATGAAATTGTGAAAAAAATCAACCCAAATTCGTGTCTGAAATTATCTCAACGAAAAAAAATTGTTCTAATGAGACTGTTAGAATGACAAGAGAAAGACATTCTTGCAATAACTATTTGCAGTAAGAAGAGGTTTTGAGGTAGGACTACGTCTTTCTTTACTATGCTTACCTGGGTGCACTTCCAAAATTTTACAACACGGAAGTGTAACGATCTCCATAACTTTTTCCCTGTTTGAGTATTTTCTCTAATTCTTCCGCGAAACGAAGGGAAAAAGATGTAAGATTATTATTAATACCACTTTTATTGCGAAAATAATGTTTAAATAGTGAAAAATAGGTCCAAATACGAAACATCGAAATCAACCGAATCTATAAATAGACCCTGTGTTGTGTTTGCTAGCTTCAGTCTGTGATAATCCATGAACGGAGACACATCGGGTGCGCAGGCTGCCATCTACGTCAAGACAGTGGAACTACAACCGGTATTATGCAACTGGTGCTTCAGTCAATGGCGAATATGAGGTTCCATTCGTCCAGATGAAAACAACAACTAGTTCTGTGAGCATATCTGCTGCTGGACATTCGTAGTGTGCGTTTCGCTTCAAACAAAAGTGATTGCATTATCTTGCTGGTCGTTTGCATTGGAGAAAAAGAATACGAAAAGTGGGCAACGTTTTGTAACATTGTACACAATCAGTAGTTGTAACGGCTCTCGATGTTATCTATAACATCTAACTATTAAGATTGCTTCTTTGCAAATCGAAGGTAAAAGTCATCCGTTTAGTGCAAATCTTGATTAATTTGGCTAGCATTGTGCACTTTTCGTTATGCTAAATTTGCACCAAACGAACGTTAACTATCATTTTGCTGCATCGCGTTCGAGAAAAATATTCCGAACAGTGATTAATATCGTAGAGAATCCTACATTTTGGTCTTTCTGAATGCCAGAAATGAATCCCGGTCAGCATTTTGATAGTTTCTTTCACTGAAATATTAAGATAAATGAAATATATAAGCAATGCCGTCAACATCCAGCTGCTGGTCGTTCGCATTCGATAAAAATACACCGAAATGTTAGCGATGAAGAAAAATCAATTAATCGGTTATTCTAAGGGTTTCCCAAAGTACTGTTATAATTATTTTTCTTTGAAATATGCAAATCGGAAGTAAAAATAATCCGTTTCGAAAAAATCTAATGAAATAATCGGTATAGTTCACCTACATTCAGTTGCTTTCAGTTCAAGAAAGTGTTTAATATAGGTGAAAATTCCACAATGTGGCACCCTTTGGGACTAGAAATGAAACATTATGATAGTTTCATATCGGAAATCTTTCATGAAGCAACTTTCCAAATGCTTTAGTTTTAAAAACCTAATATGGGTGGAGCTTAAAGCAGTTATTTTGAAGTTAAACTTGATTTCGACTCGGGTGATAATCGTGGAAAACTGGGAAACGGCTGTCTCAGTCGTATAATACTAACGAATGTTGTTTATCGTTGGTGGGCAGTTGTGACACTGTACGTAATTTATGCAAACAAAATAAATGTTATGCAGTCAATAGTTAAAGTTGTTTTAAATAATTTTTGATTCAGTATTTATGTAAATGACCATTTGTTTTCGTAGTATCTTAAAGCATCTTCTAAAATTGACCAGACAACATAGCGTCAAACATCGAAAATTTGACTATAAACGATAGACTTTAGTAAGTTTTCACATTGTATTATTTGTTGAACGCTTTATGTTTTTGTTAATGAAACACAATAAAATTTTCCAGTTTTCCTTGAAAATGTAAACAACATTCGTTTAAGTTATAAAACTGAGACAGCCGTTTTCTAGTTTTCCACGATTATCACCCCAGTCGAAATCAAGTATAACCTCAAATTATTCATATACATTCTGGTTTTCGTATGCAAATATACGGAATATACGGAAAATTACGGACAGACAGCTGCAAAAGTGTATAAAGCAATACAATGCTTTGAACGATAATAAATTGTGCAATATGATGGTAAGGAAAGAGTACCTCATTGAATATCGAAAAAGAGGGATTTTTCCATCACACATTGTCAATACAATGAAATACATTTACGTTTTACAAATAGCACTTCTGAACATAGAAATACAGTATATGTACTACAAACTAAAGCAGCTTAAACTCAATCTCCAGGTGAGTCAACAACAAATGCAGAACGTTACTACAACAGAGCTCACTTAAAAATTCATAATCACCCAAAGCCAGTCATTCGATAACAAATGACGTATACAGAAGAGGAAAGCAGACTTTAAAATAACCAGACTACTACTGAATGCTACACATCCAGCAAACAGTATACCAAACTTGAATGAAAACTTCTCAAAGACAACCAAGATGTATGTATCCTAGAATCAGATAAAGGTAAAAAGATGGTCATTATGTATCAACATGATTACGAACGTAAGATGTCTCTCTTACTGGGCAGTACAAAATACAAAGTTCTTCCTAGGGATCCAACATCGACCATTCAACGAAAAAATAACGACATTATTTCTCGAATGTATAAAATAAGGCTCATAGTTCAAATAACGTTACGAAAATTAAAAACCAGTACTGCCCTTTGTCCTTCCATCTACGGCCAACACCAGGCACACAAATGAAATCTGCCTCTTCGTCCTGTTGTTCCTAACATAACCGCCCCAACATACAACTTAGCGAAGTACATAGCAGTGGTTTTGAAACAGAGCTTCAACGGTAAATATAACATCGTTGATAGTTTTTAATTTTCGAAGTATTTAAACACGATAACAATACCAAAAGACAATAATTTGGTTTCGTTCGACGTAGTAGCGCTTTTCACGAACATTCCAAAAAATTTAGTCATCAACATCATGAATTGGCCTAGCATTAAAACAGCCAAAATATTAACCTGGATTTGTTCATAGAGATTGTTTATTTCTGTATTAACAACAGTTATTTCCGCTTCTGAAACAAATTTTATCTACAGACGTTTGGAACCGCCATGGGTAGTCCGCTATCACCAATATTAGCTGACAGAGTCTTGGTAACATTCATCGACACAGTGATTAAAAATGTATCGTTTAAAATACCGGTACCTCGCAAATATGTTGACGGTTTCATTCTATCGTTACCTCACGATCAAGTCCAATGCACGTTTGACAAATTCAACAGCTATAATGAAAACATCCAATTTACCGTAGAAGTAGAATCAGAACGAAAATTACCCCTTCTGGACAATTTACTAATACGAAATGAAGATCAAACCATAAGCACACAGTGGTATTCTAAACCTATAGCATCTGGAAAGTTGTTAAGCTATCACTCGTTTCATCCAATGACAATGAAAATCAATGTAGGCTTAGATCTCATAAAACGAATTACCGATTTAACTACAAATAAATCAGCAGATCAACAAAAACATATAATATACCAACATCTGAAGCGAAATGGTTATCCATCATTACTCATAAACCGGCTAATCAACAATTTTCACGCAAATCAGCCTCACAATAACACACTACCATCAAATTTAGTTGCTGAAGACCAGATCGATATAACCCAGGAGAAGCTGTAATCAACGATAAAATCACTATGACAACCAACGATATGCAACAACCAATTCGATATAGATCCATACCATAACGTTTCCTGAATACTCTTTCTAGTTAGTTTTAATTCTATCTACGATCTCAGAGACAGGCACAGTTAGAGTTTTCATGTTACTTTATTTATTTATTTTTTGTAATTTGTTATGTTGAGATAAAGACTAGCGATAGTTGTATTTTTTGGCCAAAAAATGTATCTGTTGGATATTTGTAATCTGTAGATGCAAACGACGAGAAGGTTTTATGCCTGTTGGAGAAAGAGGCTTAAAGAACCTCAGCTCCAGCGGGCTTTTCCCGGCTCCAAACAAATAAACAAATAAACAAATAAACAAATAAACAAATAAACAAATAAACAAATAAACAAATAAACAAATAAACAAATAAACAAATAAACAAATAAACAAATAAACAAATAAACAAATAAACAAATAAACAAATAAACAAAT
>NW_026682672.1:0-17500 GCF_030247185.1 Malaya genurostris | reverse complement strand
ATTATAATTATAATTATAATTATAATTATAATTATAATTATGATTATAATTATAATTATAATTATAATTATAATTATAATTATAATTATAATTATAATTATAATTATAATTATAATTATAATAATAATAATTATAATTATGATTATAATTATAATTATAATAATTATAATTATAATAATAATAATAATAATAATAATAATTATACTACATGTTTTATACTGCTGATTCATGCTATTTAGCTTGACTCACCTATGCAGAAGTAACAGAAACGCAGTTTCGTTTCGTTTTTTAGATTTCGTTTAATTGGTTTAATCGAAATAGAGCATGAAATAGTAAGTATAGGTTTAACTACGTTAAAAACTGTTCCAATTTGTAGGTCATATTTGTTGGTAGCAAACGAACTAACTTCGGCTATTCCGTTCATCTGAATCCGGTTTCGGAAGAATTGGAAATAGTGATTAAAAACTGCGAAAAAGATCTAACTCACTTTTCTTGGAGATGGCCAAATCGATTTTCACAAACTTATAGGTTCAAAATAAAAGCCTTACAGTTTCATACGGAATTCCTCAGGTCCGAACAAATTTTCCTATTTCTATTCAATAAACAGTTGTTTTTGCGAATTTCACGGTTATATTTATGATGTAATGAGTAATATGAGTGTTATATTATAAATCATGAAGATTTTCAGACAGTGGTCACACCTTGTTTAGATTAACCTTGCTCTCACTGGATTTATACCACTTTGTAGTCTTAAGCCAGTCAGTTGAATAAAGCACCGATTACTGAGTAGATGCGCGCTTCTTTACTTTTGTACAAAATATAACATGATGTCAGAAGATCTCGCGGAAATAAATATCGATAAAAGTTTCGGTCCGTGGAATCATTTATTCTTGATCAATTTACTGCGTTACGTGGAGGCCGACCATTGAAAACAAGCTCTCATTCAGTGGCGCGTTACGAGAGTACGCGATAGCCCCGCGAAAGCCTCGCGACGCCATTTTGTTTTCTACCGCTTTTCAGAAAACGATATCAGATCGCAATGGATCAAATAGCAATGCTGTTGGAAAACCAGAACAAGCTGTTCGGTGAGCTAATGAAACAAATTAAAGAGCAACGATTGCATAATGTTGAGGAAGGGGCCGCAGTAGCAGTATCACCTAACGTCCCTCTCCCTCCGCCTCTTGCCATTACCGGAGACCTGGAGGAGAATTTTTTCTTTTTCGAAAGCAATTGGAGAAACTACGCGACTGCAGTAGGAATGGATAACTGGAACGTTACCGACAATCCCAAGAAAGCGAGTTTCCTGTTATCAGTCGTAGGAACTCCAGCACTGAAGAAATACTTTGACTTTGATCTCAGTGCGGAGGATAAACAAAATCCTGAGACCGTTCTTGCAGCTATTAAAAGGAAAGTGGTGTGCACTCGAAATATCATCGTGGATCGGTTGGATTTTTTTACATCTGCACAATTGTCTACGGAAAACATTGACGAATTCGTATCACGTTTGAGAATATCAGCAAAACCATGTCGTTTCGGTGAGTTGGAAACGGAATTGCTCACGTTTAAGATTGTTACGTCAAACAAGTGGCCACATCTAAAGTCAAAGATGCTTACTATGACGGATATCACGATAGCAAAGGCAGTGGACTTATGCAGAATGGAGGAAATCACGACAAAACATTCGCAGGCACTATCCCTTGAGCCGATAGTAGAAGTAAACAAGCTCAAATCATCGAAATCACGTAAGTGTAAATTCTGTGGCGATTGGCACATCTTCGAAAAGGGATCATGTCCAGCTTACGGTAAGAAATGCAAGAAGTGTAACGGTAAGAACCATTTTGAAAGAGTATGCCGTGCAGGGAAAGACATGCAAACGAAACGAGCCAACTCAAGAAGGATTAAAGAAGTGAAGAACGGGGAATGGAGTACCGATGAAGACAGCTCGGACGATGAAGCTAAGGAGCGTTCAGATAACTCCAGTATTGAAGGAGAAATAGGAAAAATAATCGACAACTCGAAGAAAGGCGGAAATGTATTAGCAGAGATTCAGCTCAAGATCAGCGATAAATGGAAGAAAGTTATGTGTGAACTTGACACTGGGGCTAATACTAGCCTCGTAGGATATAATTGGTAAAGAAAAATTTTGGGTGAAATCCAAAATTAATTACATCGCCTTTTAAACTCCAAGCTTTTGGTGGTAGTGATATTCCGGTACTGGGTCAAGTGAAACTAATCTGTAAGCACAAGAAGAAAAAGTACATATTAGTCCTACAGGTAGTTGGAGTCGATCACAGACCACTTTGATCGTCGAAAGTTTGTACTACGCTGGGGTTGGTGAAATTTTGTAACACAGTATCTGTAATACCGACCTCATCATCGCAACCGAAAACTGAACAAGATATCTTTGAGGTTCAAAACTTTATTTATATTATTATTATTATTATTGTAAAAATCAACAGACACATTGTAGTCCTAATGATAGTTTCTAATACTAAGTAAAAAATTTGCTTGAATTGTTTTCTGTGAAAGGTTGAAGTCAAATCCAGATGATACACGATTGAACGATCTTTGCATGCCTATAACGGCACCGTTTGTTCCATAGTTGGTGCGACGTAGAGGTAGTCGAAGAAAGGCGTTGTTACGGAGAGCACGGGGACGAACATTAATATTAACCTCACGGAGCAAAGCGGGGCAATCAATCCTATCACTCAAAATATCAGCTATCATCAAAGCACGCGACAGCTCTCGTCGTACTTGTAGTTTGTCAAGACCAATCAGCAATCCGCGACTTTCATAGCTCGGCAGTTGATGAGGATTATTCCAAGGTAATCGTCGAAGAACAAAACGTACGAATCTACGTTGTATAGATTCTATTCTATGAGCTCCATTGAGGTAAAGAGGGTTCCAGACTACTGAGCAATATTCCAAAGTAGAACGAACGAGTGTACAGTATAGAGTCTTCAGGCAATAAATATCATTGAAGTGCTTAGCCATTCTAAATATGAATCCTAAACAGCGTGAAGCTTTCGCAACAATGTAGTTAATGTGCTGTTTGAATGATAACTGCTCATCGAGAAAGACACCAAGATCTTTGACGCATGTCGATCTACTAATCATGAATCCTTCAAGATAATATTCGAATTTGAACGGTAACGTTTTCCTTGTGAACGTAATGATTGAGCACTTTTCGGGATTCACTATCATATGATTGGTTTTGCACCAATTCGCAAAGATTTCCAATTGCCGTTGAAGGAATGCCGCATCTTCTGAGCTGCGGATGGTGTTATAGATCTTGAGGTCATCAGCGAAAGAGACTCGTGGTCCATCCAGACAAAGATTTACATCATTGAAGTACAGTAAGAAAATCAAAGGTCCAAGATGACTCGCCTGTGGAATTCCAGACGTTGCAACCAATTCTTCGGAAAAACAATCATCAATTTTGATAGTAAGACGTCGATTGCTGAGATATGATTGTATCCATTGAATGACGTTTGCACCAAAGCCGAGTCGGTTTAATTTTGCAATTGTGATGTCGTGATTGATTTTATCGAAAGCAGAAGAGAGATCTGTATAGATAACGTCCGTCTGCAACCCGTCTGACATAGCGTTTGTTATGTAAGATGTGAAAGATACGAGGTTAGTAGCTGTTGAACGCTTCGGCATAAACCCGTGTTGAGTATCATCAATGTACTGCTTGCAATGGTTAAAAATTTGAGTCAGAATGACTTTTTCAAATAATTTAGGAATTGCACTAAGAGAAGTGATACCGCGGTAGTTGTTCATATCGCTCTTGTCGCCTTTCTTGTAAACCGGATACATGAACGAAGCTTTCCACAAATCCGGAAACACTGCTGTAGTTAATGAGGTTCTGAATAAACGATAAAGTGGTGATATTATTCCAGCCGAACATTTCTTCAAAATAACTGCCGGTATGCCATCTGGTCCTGCAGAACTCGAAGACTTCAATCCAGCGATAGTCATCTGTACCGAATTCACGTCTATGTCAATGGAGTGCAAAAAGCAATTAGATACCGGAACGTTGATGGCCGCTCGTTCGATTTGCTGTGGGGATAATGTTTCAGTAGAGAAAACACGAGCGAATTGTTCCGAAAAGAGCTGACAAATTTCTTGAGTACTCGAACCGGTACGCTCACCGAATCGCATTAACGATGGTAATCCAAATTCCTTTCTTTGCTCATTCACGTGCTTCCAGAAAGCTTTTGGGTTAGACTTTATCCTATGCTGTACCTACTTTAAATAATTGGCATGGCAGCGCTTCACGGTTTTCTTGTATAACTTATTTATCTGAATATAATTATTGCGCAAAACGTAACCTCCATACTTGAAGTATCGTGTCAGAGCAGCTCTTTTGGATGTTTTCAGATGTTTCAATTCAGCGGTTAGCCACGGCGGATGTTTGGAATGTCGGACGGATCGTTTCGGAACAAAGTAATCAATCGCGTAGATTAGTACATTGGAGAAGGTCTGTACAGCTGCGTTAACATCATCATTGTCGAGAATGTCATCCCAATCGATACTCATTAGGAAGGCAGTCATGGTATTATAGTCAGCTCTATTAAAATTATAACTGATGATGCTGGAATGATGATGTCGAACACATTTCACTAGAGGAGACGGCGCAACGCAAATGTTGGGTGCGATATCGGTTTTACTGGAGAAGCAAAGGTCGAGCATTCGGCCATTCTCATTAACGATGTGGTTGAATTGCCGCAGCAAGTTGAGATTATAACCATCGAGCAAGGCAGTTATGCTAGCGTGAAATGCTGAAAGTGCGGGATCAGCAAATAAAAATCCATCAGAAGTGGCACTCCAATTCAAACTAGGGAAGTTAAAGTCTCCAACAACCAGGATTTCGTCGATGGGCAGCGCTTGATTAGATGCAATTTCATGCAATGACTCGATCTGTGACGTAATCAGCGACACATCACGACATCGATCCGGAGGAATGTAAATCACGCAAATGAAAAGCGAGAAATCAGCCAGTTGATTACGAACCAACGCCTGCTCGACACAACGTCCCGGTGTGCTCTCAACCAGTTGAGCTTTTAAACGACGGTGAACCGCGATGAGCACTCCGCCTCCTATGCTCTTCGAACTGTTATGGGAGCTGCGATCGGTACGGAAAATTTCATAATTTGACCCATATCCCAGGACGGATATCGTATTTTCGTTGAGCCACGAGCCACAATCATCCGCGCATGCCAATCGGTAATCGTCAATGCATGTATTAACGCCACCTACATTTTGGTAGTAAACATACAAAGAACGACTGAAAACGGAAAGCGGGTCAGTGCTGGAAGCGTTCACACCAGGCTCATACTTGCCGTCAATAGTGGTTTGGAAGACCCCTTCCACGCTCTCACGCACAGGACCGGGACGACTGGTGAACGCAGGCTGCAGAGGCTCGACTGTGGAGGGCGTATCAGGGGCTTCCATGAAGCAGATTTCAGTGCGTCCCAGTGCAACATCTATTTGTGCGGTACGCTCAACACTAGAGCAAGACGGCAGCAGATTAGGTACCGGAGGATGACAACTGGAAATGCGAAGCAGGTCAACACTGGAAAGCGGCTCATCATAAATATACTTGCCATGAAGTGATGTTCGGAGGATTCTCTCACCACACTCGCACACAGGACCGGGACGACTGGAGTACGCTGGCTGGAATAGATATTTGCTGGCTATTTTTCGAAATTTCGACCTTCAGTTCAGCACACACCGATTCCATTCTCTCGGAAATCGCCGAAATCGCACATCCAACAGAAGATATAGACTCCCGGAAACGAGCGAGTTTCATCAATTTGCAGCACTGATCACACATCCAAAACAAATTGGGGTTTTCAGAAAGTACCTTCAAGAACGGTCTGTTGAATCCGGCACACTTCATGTGGACCACATAATTACAAAAACCCGAGCACGAAATGAAATCCTCATCAGAAGTGACGGTTTTAGCACACCGATCACATGCATTGGTCATATCTCAATGATCTGAGACAGATGACATTGAAACACAGATGGCGCTGCAGTCACGTAAAAGCTTTGGGAACTGGATGTCTTACTGATGTGTTGACTATGATCAGTTATATTGTGCAGTCAATGAATCACCAACGGCTGCAAAAAACTGATCGAAAAACACTCTCCAAGCACTGCACTCCAGAACCAGACAGAAGCCAACCAAATTAGCAACCGAGTAACGCACCACGAACAGAATATAAACGTTCAATAACCAAAAAAAAACAATAATTTACTAGAGCTCACGGCACAGCAACAATGGCGGTAAGTTGTTTACAAACACTGTACCGTATACAAGCCGAGAAGATTGTAGAAAAATACCAAGATATTTTTGACGGTTACGGAAGAATGCCGGGCAAGGTCAAGTTGGAAATCGACGACAATGTTTCACCCGTGATTCAACAACCTCGACGCGTTCCAATAGCACTTCGCACTCTTTTGAAATCTGAACTGGACAAACTCGAAAAAGATGGAATCATAACAAGAGAATATAACCACACTGAATGGGTGAGTAATATACTGCTTGTAAAACGTGGAAAAAAACATCCGAATCTCTACGTATCTGCTTGGACCCAATTCGACTGAATAAGGCTTTGAAGCGTCCAAACCTCCAGTTTGTAACATTAGACGAGATTTTACCAGAGTTGGGCCAGGCCCAAGTATTTTCTACCGTCGACGCTCGAAAAGGATTTTGGCAAGTAGAACTAAAAGAACACAGTAGCAAATTGACATCTTTTTGGACTCCATTTGGACGATATCGGTGGTTGAGATTACCCTTCGGTATATGTTCTGCTCCCGAAATTTTTCAAACCAAGCTACAGGAGATAATCCAGGGATTGGAGGCCGTCGAATGCCTAGCCGACGATTTATTGGTTTATGGTCGAGGTAGAACGTTGGAAGAGGCACTAGAAAATCACAATCGCAATCTCGAAAAATTATTCGTTCGAATGAAGGAGAATAACGTGAAATTAAATCGCACAAAATTGACACTTTGCAAGGCCTGCGTATTATTTTATGGTCATGTTCTAACAAATAGAAGCTTGCAGGCGGATGAATCGAAAATCGCTTCGATTAAATATTTTCCCATTCCTTCGAATCGAGCTGAGCTTCAACGCTTCATTGGAATGACCACTTATTTGAGTCGGTTTATTCCAAACTTGAGCGCAAGTTGTGTTAACCTTAGAAAGCTGATATCCGATAAAGAACCGTGGGTATGGAGTGACGTTCAAGACAAAGAATTCAAAAACTGAAATTTCTTGTCTCAGACATCAAAGATTTGCGATACTACGATGTCCGTCAACCACTGGTTATCGAATGCGACGCTAGCTCTTTTGGATTGGGTGTTGCAGTTTTTCAGCAGGATGGCATAATCGGATACGCTTCACGAACACTTACGACGACAGAGCGAAACTACGCCCAAATAGAAAAAGAGCTTTTAGCGATTTTATTTGCTTGTACCAGGTTCGACCAACTAGTGGTCGGAAATCCCAAAACGATCATTCGAACAGATCACAAACCTTTGATTGACATCTTTAAAAAACCTCTACTTACCACACCCAAAAGACTCCAGCACATGTTGCTAAACTTGCAACGTTACTGTTTGGAGATTCAATTTATCACTGATAAAGAGAACACAGTGGCGGATGCTATTGCACGAGCACCATACGACGACGTCGAAGCAACAGCTGAATTCCGTAAAACGAATATCTTCAAGATTTTTCATGAACTCGAAGTTCACACTAGTCATAACGGAATGGAATCAACGTTAAGACTAGCAAAAGATAACTTGTTTTGGCCAAGTATAAGCTCACAAATAGTTGACGTGGTTAAAGAATGCACCGTATGTGCAAAATTTGCCAGTAGTCAAGCAAAACCTCCGTTGAAGAGTACTCCCATACCAGTGTATCCTTTCCAGATTGTGTCAATGGACGTTTTTTTCTCAGAGTATAAAGGTAAACGGCGAAGCTTCCTTGTAACTGTCGATCATTACTCTGACTATATCGAGGTTGACATACTGAAGGATCTATCGGCAAGCTGCTTAGTGAATTCATGTCAGATTAACTTTGCTCGACATGGAGTTCCACAAAAGGTAATATCAGACAACGGAACAAACTTCGTTAACCACGAAATGAAACAAATGGCTAAATCTTGGAATTTTCAGCATTCTACTTCCGCATCGTATCACCAGCAAGCCAACGGCAAGGCTGAAGCCGCCGTTAAGGTTGTGAAGCGGTTGATTCAAAAAGCAGAAGAAACCGGTCAAAGTCTATGTACTCCTGCATTGGAGAAACATACCAAACAAAATTGGCAGCAGCCCAGTAAGCCGACTGTTTTCACGTAACACGCGCTATAGTGTGCTAGCTGCTGCAGATAAATACTGCCCGAAACAGACTAAAAACGTTCCAGAGAATATCCTTAAAAACAGAATGAAAATGAAATACTATGATCGCAAATCTCGACCTCTACCTGCTGTAGAGACAGGCTCACCGGTTTACGTTCAACTACAACCAGATGCGAATAAGAATTGGACACCTGCAACTGTAAGTCAAAAACATAACGATCGATCGTACGTAGTGGATGTAGCTGGATCCCCTTATCGCCGTGACCTAGTGCACATCAAGCCGCGTAAAGAACCAACATCTCGCTCAATTATTTCAAATAATGACTCGCATCCTGCAAAGGATATTAAACCAGACAACAATAACAATCAAACAACGGTAGTGGAAACAGATTTGACAACTAACACATCAGAACGGTCACCGTACACCAGAGATGCCATTTATACAGATTTATCTGAATTATACAGATTTTTACATCCTCATACAGATCTAATACAGAAAACAGATTCTATATAGATTCCCTAAATTTAATACAGATTTATACAGATTTCACAAGAAGTAATAAAGAAAAATTAAACTGTTCTTGTCTGACCTATCTTTTAGTATTTGATTGCAGTGACGAGATGAAAGTTTATTAATCAAGGGACAAATCACAAATTCAAGTAAAAATTTGTGTGCATATGTTTGATGATCAACACAAAAAAAAATCATTTATATTACAATTTGAAGCTTTATTGTTAGGCTAAGGTCGCAGACAGAGTGAGCACAAGAATGCAGAGCCAAACTTGGTACTGACCAAAGCGAGTAATGTACTTACAGAAAATTAAAGGGACCTTGTCAGAGGGAAAGCTAAGCAGATTCAACGCTTTATTCTGTCTGCGGCCTGAGAGTTGTATGACCTGACTAGAAGTTGCATATTAAGTCAACTTTTAAATCTAGAAAAGTATATGGAATTGAAATTAAATTGTGGTTGAAAAAACATTCATATTCAATTTCGTCTTTACATATTTTTGTGAACTACGAAGATATGAAAATTAAATGCTCATTGAAACTCTCATTCTAGCGTTCAACGTCATTTCATTGCAGAAATCTTATTTTATTAGTGAATACAGATTTTTCATACAGGGTAATACAGATTTTCTCTGAAAATATCTGGCATCTCTGCCGTACACATCGTCGAAAGAGAGTCGTTCGAATAATGCCCAAGACGAATCATTCCAAGGTGAACATAAGCGGAGAATGTTATACACGCAAACGTTAGCGGATAAAACAGAAACTCTAAAACATGATAGTCGACCAAGACGTGAAAGGAAACTACCAAAAAGGCTTGAAGACTTTGTCGTAACGAAATAATTATTTTTTTTTATTATATCAATGAAAGGGGGATGTTATATTATACATCATGAAGATTTTCAGACAGTGGTCACACCAAATACAAATTATAATACGGAGTACTTCGACAAATTTTGAGGAGAGTTTACTGGGACGCGATGTAGTTGCTACTGTGGAAGTTCTCGAGCCCCTTGTCAAAGTCGAGCTATTCCAGCCAGCGTACTCCAGTCGTCCCGGTCCTGTGTGCGAGTGTGGTGAGAGAATCCTCCGAACATCACTTCATGGCAAGTATATTTATGATGAGCCGCTTTCCAGTGTTGACCTGCTTCGCATTTCCAGTTGTCATCCTCCGGTACCTAATCTGCTGCCGTCTTGCTCTAGTGTTGAGCGTACCGCACAAATAGATGTTGCACTGGGACGCACTGAAATCTGCTTCATGGAAGCCCCTGATACGCCCTCCACAGTCGAGCCTCTGCAGCCTGCGTTCACCAGTCGTCCCGGTCCTGTGCGTGAGAGCGTGGAAGGGGTCTTCCAAACCACTATTGACGGCAAGTATGAGCCTGGTGTGAACGCTTCCAGCACTGACCCGCTTTCCGTTTTCAGTCGTTCTTTGTATGCTTACTACCAAAATGTAGGTGGCGTTAATACATGCATTGACGATTACCGATTGGCATGCGCGGATGATTGTTACGACATCATTGCTCTTTCGGAAACGTGGCTCAACGAAAATACGATATCCGTCCTGGGATATGGGTCAAATTATGAAATTTTCCGTACCGATCGCAGCTCCCATAACAGTTCGAAGAGCATAGGAGGCGGAGTGTTCATCGCGGTTCACCGTCGTTTAAAAGCTCAACAACTGATTACGTCACATATCGAGTCATTGCATGAAATTGCATCTAATCAAGCGCTGCCCATCGACGAAATCCTGGTTGTTGGAGACTTTAACTTCCCTAGTTTGAATTGGAGTGCCACTTCTGATGGATTTTTATTTGCTGATCCCGCACTTTCAGCATTTCACGCTAGCATAACTGCCTTGCTCGATGGTTATAATCTCAACTTGCTGCGGCAATTCAACCACATCGTTAATGAGAATGGCCGAATGCTCGACCTTTGCTTCTCCAGTAAAACCGATATCGCACCCAACATTTGCGTTGCGCCGTCTCCTCTAGTGAAATGTGTTCGACATCATCCTCCGCTACACATCGTACTCGAGACTAAACGTTTACCTCATGACAGCGCCCCCTCCAGCATCATCAGCTATAATTTTAATAGAGCTGACTATAATAGCATGACTGCCTTCCTAATGAGTATCGATTGGGATGACATTCTCGACAATGATGATGTTAACGCAGCTGTACAGACCTTCTCCAATGTACTAATCTACGCGATTGATTACTTTGTTCCGAAACGATCCATCCGACATTCCAAACATCCGCCGTGGCTAACCGCTGAATTGAAACATCTGAAAACATCCAAAAGAGCTGCTCGACACGATACTCCAAGTATGGAGGTTACGTTTTGCGCAATAATTATATTCAGATAAATAAGTTATACAAGAAAACCGTGAAGCGCTGCCATGCCAATTATTTAAAGAAGGTACAGCATAGGATAAAGTCTAACCCAAAAGCTTTCTGGAAGCACGTGAATGAGCAAAGAAAGGAATTTGGATTACCATCGTTAATGCGATTCGGTGAGCGTACCGGTTCGAGTACTCAAGAAATTTGTCAGCTCTTTTCGGAACAATTCGCTCGTGTTTTCTCTACTGAAACATTATCCCCACAGCAAATCGAACGAGCGGCCATCAACGTTCCGGTATCTAATTGCTTTTTGCACTCCATTGACATAGACGTGAATTCGGTACAGATGACTATCGCTGGATTGAAGTCTTCGAGTTCTGCAGGACCAGATGGCATACCGGCAGTTATTTTGAAGAAATGTTCGGCTGGAATAATATCACCACTTTATCGTTTATTCAGAACCTCATTAACTACAGCAGTGTTTCCGGATTTGTGGAAAGCTTCGTTCATGTATCCGGTTTACAAGAAAGGCGACAAAAGCGATATGAATAACTGCCGCGGTATCACTTCTCTTAGTGCAATTCCTAAATTATTCGAAAAAGTCATTCTGACTCAAATTTTTAACCATTGCAAGCAGTACATTGATGATACTCAACACGGGTTTATGCCGAAGCGTTCAACAGCTACTAACCTCGTATCTTTCACATCTTACATAACAAACACTATGTCAGACGGGTTGCAGACGGACGTTATCTATACAGATCTCTCTTCTGCTTTCGATAAAATCAATCACGACATCACAATTGCAAAATTAAACCGACTCGGATTTGGTGCTAACGTCATTCAATGGATACAATCATATCTCAGCAATCGACGTCTTACTATCAAAATTGATGATTGTTTTTCCGAAGAATTTGTTGTAACGTCTGGAATTCCACAGGGGAGTCATCTTGGACCTTTGATTTTCTTACTGTACTTCAATGATGTAAATCTTTGTCTGGATGGACCACGAGTCTCTTTCGCTGATGACCTCAAGATCTATAACACCATCCGCAGCTCAGAAGATGCGGCATTCCTTCAACGGCAATTGGAAATCTTTGCGAATTGGTGCAAAACCAATCATATGATAGTGAATCCCGAAAAGTGCTCAATCATTACGTTCACAAGGAAAAAGTTACCGTTCAAATTCGAATATTATCTTGAAGGATTCATGATTAGTAGATCGACATGCGTCAAAGATCTTGGTGTCTTTCTCGATGAGCAGTTATCATTCAAACAGCACATTAACTACATTGTTGCGAAAGCTTCACGCTGTTTAGGATTCATATTTAGAATGGCTAAGCACTTCAATGATATTTATTACCTGAAGACTCTATACTGTACACTCGTTCGTTCTACTTTGGAATATTGCTCAGTAGTCTGGAACCCTCTTTACCTCAATGGAGCTCATAGAATAGATTCTATACAACGTAGATTCGTACGTTTTGTTCTTCGACGAGTACCTTGGAATAATTCACATCAACTGCCGAGCTATGAAAGTCGCGGATTGCTGATTGGTCTTGACACACTACAAGTACGACGAGAGCTGTCGCGTGCTTTGATGATAGCTGATATTTTGAGTGATAGGATTGACTGCCCCGCTTTGCTCCGTGAGGTTAATATTAATGTTCGTCCCCGTGCTCTCCGTAACAACGCCTTTCTTCGACTACCTCTATGTCGCACCAACTATGGAACAAACGGTGCCGTTATAGGCTTGCAAAGATCGTTCAATCGTGTATCATCTGGATTTGACTTCAACCTTTCACGGAAAACAATTCAAGCAAATTTTTTACTTAGTATTAGAAACTATCATTAGGACTACAATGTGCCTGTTGATTTTTACAATAATAATAATAATAATAATAATAAAAAGGACACATTTTGCATCGTGCGGTACACTGTCATGATACACTGTCAGAGTGACAATGTACTTTAACGAGTTTTCTATAAAACTAGCAACACTGAAGGGTAAGAACAAGTTCACCATAGTTACTGTTTATTGTAGTGAAAAATAAACTTGAACTATGTTGTTGTGTTTGAGATATGGTTATTCCATATCGGATTTTGTTTTTTGTCCTCCTTGGCTTTTCAGAAATTTGCTCCTTGGCTTTTCGGAAATTGCTCAGTATTATATGTTAGAATGTCTCGGCACTGTTCACCGAATCGTTATGGTAGCCATCCGTTCTTCACATTACAAATCACTCCCGTCAGAGGAGTAGGAATTTTTCCAACATCTGCTAAATGCGGGGAACCTTTACGTCATAATACTAATAGAAAATAATTCAATTAATAAGTTTATCCATCATGAAAGAAAAACTGTTGGGTCTGCCACCGTTCGGGCTATAATCAATTTGTCTGGGTCACGCATATATGAATGACTATTGGGAAAACGCATACACAGCTTGCATTTGTTTCTCTTTTAACTTTTATTTTATCGTGTAGAGCGCTAATCGCTGTTTCCGTGGTACGTATACGAATCGTACCCATGTTCCACACCAAGGCCCGTCTATGAAATAAAGTCCCATCACTGCCAAAAAATATCGCAATTCTTCATTCAACGATTAGCTGGAGTGTATCTCTGAATTTGTTGCAATACAACAACGGAAAACATAAACAAACAAACTTGTTTTGCGCCGTAGCAACTAGCACAAAGCGTTGCCAGAAACGATCTCCTTCCACATTTTCAAACTATCGCAACGAAAGGGAGTAATTTGCTAGGCTTACTTGTTCAGGCTGTGAACCAAACATTGGAGGTTCGTTTGTATGGGACTTAGGGGTATTATTATTTGTATTTGGTCACACCTTGTTTAGATTAACCTTGCTCTCACTCACCACTTTGTAGTCTTAGGCAAGTCAGTTGAATGAAGCACCGATTACTGAGTAGATGCGCGCTTCTTTGCTTTTGTACAAAATATAACAATGAGAAAGGTATCATTACACCACTAGGTGGATAAAAATAGGTTTTTACATTGTATTAATATCAATAAGTCCCGAGACTAAAGCAGAGATGGCGCTCGTAGTAAACCAGTAACCACGTCTTTCTAGAATACTAACCTTTGCTTGAAACGGGTCAAAATTTCAAGTCGATCCGACCAGAAACAGCTGAGTTATCGAGGTTGGAGTAAAGTCGTTTTGTAGTTTGTTTAAAAAATGGAAAAAGCCGAGTTTCTTGTTTTGATAAAACATTGTTTTTAATGGGTAAAAACACCGTACAAGCAAAACAATGGATTGAAAAATGTTATCCGGACTCTTGTCCATCAAAAGCAACGATTTGTCGGTAGTTCGCCCAGTTTAAACGTGGTCGTACCGACACAAATGACGCGGAACGCTCGGGTAGACCTGTGGAAGCCGTTACACCGGAAAATGTGAGTGAAGTGACAAAAATTATAATGAAATTATAATTGTATTTACTATCCTTCATGAAAAATTGAGCATGAAAAAGGTTTTTTCCGCGATTGCTTTCGATGGAACAAAAACAGCAACGAGTCGATAATTCAGAAAGCAGTTTATCGAAAAACAAAAAAAAATCGTTGGAACCATTGTATTACCCTAAGAGGTGATTATGTTGATGAATAAAAAAAAATTTTGCAAAAAAAAATGTTGTTTCCATTGTTAGTCTCGGGACTTATTGATCCATGTGTTATTTTTTGAACGCTTTATGTTTTTGTCAATGTAACACAATAAAATTTTCCAGTTTTCCTTGAAAATGGCCTACACCAAAGGCCGAAACGTCGGACAGTAAACAACTTTCGTTTGTATTATAAGACTGAGCCTGCCGTTTTCTACGGTTATTTTGAAGATATTAAGGAAATGTAGCCAACCGTTTTATTTTATCTTTGTAAAATATTGGTGAAAGCTTGAATATGCCTCCATACATGCAGTCGGCCAAGGCGCGTTAAGTGTTACAGAGAGAATAAAATATAAACGCAATCTTTTAAAATCGAATGGTCCTTTTTAATATTACAAATCTTAAACGATCAAACGGTATCAAATCAATTGTTATTTATACACATCTCTAATGCAGTCTTACGTCAATCTCGCGGTTATGTCTCTGCGATTACCTACTCCAAGTTTTTAATTAAATTTAGAGCGCAGGCAAGTATAATAAAACTATATTTATGCCTTTTTCGACTATAGCTACAGCATGCACTTTAATATTTTTCAGGCGTATTCTCATTGTCGCACCGTGTTATTGTTAATATATATAAAAATCATACCTTCCATTAAGTTTGAAGCTTCTCTTTTTTTTTGTCCGATTTAAACTATTTGTGTTTGACGATGCGGAATAGTGTTGGCTCAGAATGTGATTTGAGTACAAATTGTACACGCTGTTACTGTAGCAATTCGAGTTATTTTGATTGTTATTTTCAGTAGGTGCACTTAGTTGTCTATTAAACTCTATATTTTTACTGTTTAATTCATTAATTTGTGAACTCAGTTCAATTATACTTTTCAATTGATTAGATTCACTTTGATGATTGCTGCTACTACTGCTACCATTATTTATTGTGTTACTATTGTTATTGCTTTTGTTTCGATTACTACTATGTATATTAACATTAGCACCAGAGGTCGAACATTTTTTGTCATAACTCAGTTTGTTGAAGTTGTTTTTAGTATTACATGAGTCACTGTTACTATTTTTCCTTGATCTGGTAAGAATTAGAGTACCGCTACCATTTAATGTTTCAGCTGGCGTTATCAAGTTGCCTTGTCGATGTTGCGGTAGTTGCTGTTGGTGGAAATGTGCTAAATTACTTGGTTGTTGTAGTGAACCGACAACCGCTGTACAGTTTGTTGATGATAGACTACTACCATGTTGTTGCAAATAGACACTATTTTCCAAACATAGTCCACCTTGGAGAGAATGGAATGATCCCTGACAAGAACTCAGTAACGTATTTTTGTTTAATGAAGGCTTATTTGAATTAATCAAAGAGTACGCAGGTTGAATTCCTTTACAACCAGTGAACAATGGAGAATTACGTATACTATTGTTTGAGTTATCGTTCAGTTCATTAAGCATATGTTGATATTCCGGAACATTACTATTTGTTGCAGAGTATATGTATTTGCTATTGTCATTTTTGTAATATTTTATGTGACAATCGCTATTTTCACCACTGGTTGTTTCCGGTGATCTAACACTCTTATAAACACTACTGCAATTGTTGCTAGATAAAGATTTTGCACTGTTTTTCACAAGATTAAAGTTGAGATTATTTTCGTCTGGAACTGATGAAGCTTTGTCCAAATTATTGTACGTATTGTTTGTTAATTCAATCTCGGCTGATCTGAAGCCAGGTGCATCTGAAAATTAAAATAGCAGTTACTTTGAACACGTACATAATGTATAACGAAAAACTGATTATAGACAAATGCTCTGCTGCGCATCATAGTAGAATTTCGTTTATTGTTAGATTATAAAGTAATAGCTTTAACTTGAATAGTAATCAAACGGTAAACATAACACCGACTAGCTTCTTATTACTTTTTAAAGCAGTAATTTGCGCCCTTATTCTTTCAAGATTCACTATTAACGATCTATCAGATTTTCAACTTTTTCGGTACTACTGGTTTTTTCGTTTTTAATTTGCACTACACCGGTGCAATGCTACACGAAGACATGAATAAACGAATACAAATGACGAAAACATAAACAGTAATTCTTGACTACAATAAATGATTCCATTGCACAGAGCTACACCAAATTTTTCAATGAGTGCTAAACCAGTGGTATCGGTGCAGAAAAAATGTAGCACTAGTGTAGTTCGATTGGCAAAAACGAACGATTTTAGTGCAACCTCAGCTACATTGGTGTAGTGCGATTCAAAAACAAAAACGCCATTAGTTTGTAACGAGTTAGCATATTAATAGCTATGAGATTTAGAAAAATTTACAAGAGAAAATCATTTGAATGTATTTGAAAAGATTAATTTGAAATAGTAAGCATCATGCTCCGTTTTACATGGTAGTCATAAATTCATTGGAAAGACACATGCTCTCAATTAATAAAGTTGTAAATACCTGCTAATGTAGTGGTCACCGAGTCACTTTTAATTTCTTTATACTGACTCTTATTGTAACTACCGAGGACAATGTTATTATATCCAACGTTCACTGATGACTGGTGCAGCTGATTTTGATATAGTTGTAGAAACTCTGAATTTTCTTGGCTGAAATAGAAACGAAAATGATTTGAAAATCAATTAAAATACACACACACATATATATATATAT
>NW_026682671.1:0-57774 GCF_030247185.1 Malaya genurostris | reverse complement strand
ATTTACCATCACTGTAAAATTTTAAATTCATTATAAAATTATTTGCAAATTGCCATCCGATTTGAAATGTTTCAAAAAGTGATGAAGTCGAATTCATTCGGATGGTCATTTGAAAAAGTTGATCTTGTAGGTTTTATTTTCAGTTATATCGCCTTAATCAAATTCATTTAAACAAGCGAATGGCATTAAAGGAATATTTGTAGGTAGACTGCCATTAGAACTGCCATTAGAAGAAGATGATATGGCCGATCTACCTATTAATAAATTGTTTTCGTTAGAAGATGAACTGCAAGGCGGCCCTGCGTTTTGATTATTCACATTAGAAGAATTAAGTGGCAGATTTCTACCTGTTATAGTAGCATAACTGACATTAGAAAAAGATGATGACGAGGTCGATCTACTGGTCAATAAATTGTTTTCGTTGGAAGACGAATTGGAAGGCGTACATCTTCAACTGCTCATTCGGTTGAACAATGTTCGTCGACGACAATATCAACGTTCTCGTGATCCTGCTATGAAAAACATAGTTAAGGATTTACAAAAAGAAATTAAACATAGATTTACTCTTTTGCGAAATGAAAATTTCGCTAAAGAAGTTGAACAAATTAAACCATATTCTAAACCTTTCTGGAAACTTTCTAAGGTTCTTAAGAAACCTCAGAACCCAATTCCTGCTCTTAAGGAAGGAAATCAAATACTTCTTACAAATGGCGAAAAAGCTCAAAAACTTGCTCAGCAGTTCGAGAGTGTACATGTTTTTTGTTTTCAATTCGAAGAAATAAGTGCATTAGAAGAATTAGGCGTGGCATTTATAACGGTTTTTTTTGATTTTCAGGTATGTTCTGTAAATTTAAGGTCGTTGATTTGACTTGTTGTCTAAGCGAACGAGCGTTTAAAATTTTTTCCCTGACAGGACATTTCAAATAATTGGATTTATGATTTCCATCGCAATTTGAACATGGAAATGTGGTTTCAGTGGTTTCATTCATTGGACAAACGCCTTTCGAATGCGATTTAGCACAATTCAAACACCGTATATCCATATGACAATTTTTTGTTCCATGGCCGAAGCCTTGGCAACGACGACATTGCGTTAAGTTTGCAATACGATTATGCCGTTTATAATGTTCCCAATGAATTTTAATGTGGGAAATGAAACGTACTTTTTCTAAAGTTTTCAAATTGTTTACATCACTTCGATTGAAGTGTATTAGGTAAAGTTTATGGGAAATTCCAGACCGTGGTTTAGAAGTACCATTCGCTCTTTTTTCATAAGTATTACTTGAGAAGGGGCAAAACCAAGTAATTATTTTAGTTCATTTTTAATTTCATCAGTACTTTGATCATTTGATAAGCCTTTCAAGACAGCCTTGAAGGGTTTGTCTGATTTTATATCATATGAATAAAATTTATGAAGTTTCTCGGACAAATATCGAATAAGACGTTCGTAATCTTCCAATCCATCCACCAAGACTCGACATTCTCCTCTTCGTCCGATTTGAAATGAGACTTTTACTTCCGGGAGAAAAGTAGAAAGCTCAGTACGGAATGTTTTGAAGTCGGAAATCATCACCGTCACTGGTGGCATAGATTGATGTTTCTTCCCAGAACGACAAGCGTCCATTTTGGGAATTTTTGAAGAATTTTCTTCTATGTCGCTACAATCGGATTCAGGAAGAATCTCGTAAATATTGTTAGACGGCATAGGATCAACGGAAGGGAAATCCGTCCGTTGTCTTTTATTTTTACATTCAGATTCTATAAGATCGTGAATGTTATTAGAAAAATGTTGAATAACGGATTGTGATTTATTCCGTATTGAATTATTTTTAGCCTTAGGCTTGTTGCCTTTCCGGTTGGACGCAGGCATTTTTGAAATTAATGAAATTTTAAATTAAATTAACTAGGCTAAATTAGTCTTCGATTAGACTCCTAGCTAGCCTTAAAAAAGGCTGATTAATTTCTTAGTCACTCTAATATCACTCTTTGTATCACTTAGTCACTCTAATATCACTCTTTGTATCACTTAGTCACTTAGTTAGTGATTCAGGTAGCCTTGAAAAAGACTGAAGCCTTGAATCAATGAAACTCTAGGTAGCCAGAAAAAAATTTCCAGAATCCAAGAGCTATACGCGTGCGGTGCAAACGACTGTTCAACACCGACTACACAAGCAATACTTTGTGCGACGATTCGTTCAATTTATGCGGTAGAAATTTTGCGCATCTTGTTTTGGCACTGAAATTAATCCTTAATGTTCGTTTATACCAAACATTTTAGAAAACTTCATTTTTAAGTTATTTGTGGTTATCTCATACTACTGAAAATTTTATCAAAAGATAAGGAGTGTATCGAAAATAAGCTATCTACAAATTTTTCTGTCAAATTATGATAAAACTTGACATTTTATTCAAACCAAAAATTGATCCTTCATTGTACGAGGTTAAACTTGAGCATAATGAAAACCGGATGAAATTTAAGTTATTCCTTCACAAATTTACGAACTTTTGATCGAACGCTCTTCATCGAGTTTCGGACAAGTGTTGCATCGAATTTGTTTGACGCTTGAGCACAAATTTTTTTGAACTCCCGCAGTCTTCTTGTAGACCATCTTCACGATTGCCCAGTAACGTTCGATGGGTCGAAGCTGAGAGCAATTTGGTGGATTGATACTTTTCTCAACGAAATTAATACCTTTTTTCCGCAAGCCAATTGAGAGTGGTTTTGGCATATTGAGCCAACGCTAAATCCGGCCAAAACAGTGGAGGTGTACTATGCTTCTTATATAAAGGCAGCAATCTCTTCTGGAGACACTAAGATCGAAAGATTTCGGCATTTATAGTTCCAGTAGTGTAAAAAATGGTTGATTTGAAACCACAGGAACATATTGCTTGCCATACCAGTACCTTTCGACCTAATTTCTCCACTTGAATCGACCAGTCCGCATCGCTCGCAACCTCCCCAACGACGACAGTAAAGTATTGTGGACCTGGGAGGGTTTTTGAGTCCTCATTTACATAAATCTCATCGTTCATAAAAACGCATGCATCCAGGCACTGCAAAAGACGCGAATACAACTTCCGGGCTCTTGTTGCTGCTCGCTTATTGTGTTCTACTCTTTGTTTCGAGATTCTCTGCTTCATGTAGGTCTTCAGGTGATTTTGCCTCTTGATACGCTGGATCATTCCGACACTCGTTTCGGCTTTTTTGCCCAAATCACGTATTGACATTGATTTGTTCTTCATGGTTAGAGATACAACTTTTTGGTCCAGTTTCGGGTTGGAAGAACCGGGGTTTTCTGCCTCTTCCTGATAGCTCATCCAAAGAATAGTGTTCCCCAAACTTATTAATGATGGTTTTAACACTGGCATGTTGTATTCCAAACCGCTTCACCAATTTTCGCATAGTAATACCCTTCTCACTTAGCCATGTGTCCAGAACCTTAATTTTCACTTCCTTTTCAATACGCGACATTTTGAAAACGCAGAATTTCAACCGCACAAACAAGTAAACAAACGAAAGCTGACAGCCAAAGGCACAGCATGCTGTGATCCGAGCATAAGAAACCTTCACAAATACATGCGTACAACACAAATGTATGTGGATAGCTTATTTTCGATACACTCCTTATTCACGATTAAGTCCAGCATATTCATGTAAAGAGCGAATTTTGATAAGGCGCCTCATAGTAAAGTAAGACATATTCATGCAAAAACAAAAACGCGGGTGGGTAATATCAGAGACACAACTGGAGGACGTGAATACGAATAAAACTGATATGCTTCTTTCACATTTCCGAATATCAATGATCATTCGTATCAGTTGAATAATTGTGTGAATTTTGCTGCTTTTACTGTTTTGCTGAACAAATGAGTATAAATCAATACAACAGATAATGTTATAGCGATTTTTTGCACATTTACATATTCAATAGAGAAAAACTTCACATAGTTTTTTGGAAACACTTTATTAGTTCTAAAAACCCGATTTAGGAAAATCAAAAATTCAATAATTGAGCTCATTTTCAGAATCCAGTCTTCGAATTTAACTCTACAGGGTCCGGCACTCGAAGTGTAACCAATTAAAAAGGCCATAAATTCAGTTTGGAAAATTACTTTTACTTAATTCAAAGTACAAAATGTGTAAAAATAATACAAAATTCAGAATCAATTCACTTCTGCTCGATATGACCACCTTTTGCCTTGACTATGGCCTTGAGACGGTCAAAAAACGAATCGCAAGCTGCCGAATGTGACTTGCAGGTATTTAGGCCCACTCGCGGACAATAACTTTTTTCAGCGCCTCGAGACTGGTGTATCTTTTAGTTCGGACTTTGCTCTCCAAAATGGCCCAAAGAGAATAATCCATTGGATTCGCATCTGGTGAATTCGAGAGCCATTGTGTGGACGTGATGAAGTTCGGAACGTTGTTTTTCAGCCATTCTTGGTTCACTCGAGCTTTGTGAGACGGTGCCGAGTCCTGCTGAAACGTCCATGGTCTGCCACCGAAATGTTTGTCTGCCCACGGCTTCAAAGCAACCTCCAGAATACTTTCCCGATAATATGTCGCATTTACCTTGACGCCAGGCTCGATGAAAACGATTGGAGAGCGCCCATCTGCGGTTACAGCGGCCCAAACCATTATCTTTTTTTTTATATCATTTATTTTACCCCGGCTTTAACCATTTTGGTCGTTCACCGGGTCAAACCATTATCTGTTGAGGGTGCTGCCTCCTGGTGGCCAATCGATGACTCAAATTCTCGTATGAACGGTCGGTCAAGTAAACCCTATAGTTTTGAGAGTTTACGAATTGCTCAATTGGAAAAATTTTCTCGTCAGAAAACCAATGTTCGGAAATTGACCGCTTTCGGCCAAACGAAGCAACTCCTTCGCTCTCTCAAGTCAAGATTTTTTTTTCGCGTTCACTTTTGGCAAAATGCTTTCTTGCGCTTGTAAACAATACAACTCCGAACTGTCATTTAGCAAATTTCTAGAGAGCTGATGCCCGTGCGTCAGCTGCGCGAGCGGTCTGAAGTTGGTTACACTTCGAGTGCCGGACCCTGTAGAACTAAATTCTGAACTTGAATTCGATTTGCATATTTTATAGAAGGAAAATTCGGGAAGTCCTCTGGGAAACCCTTAGAAGGGCCGATTGATTGATTTTTTCTATGTCAGTCACTTTTTGGTGGTAGTACTAGCCATGCAATGATTCTGTACGCTAGGAGCCGGTTTCAAAGTCCAGATCAATTCTAATAAACATGATACACTGTTACTACGATAATTATCCAGTTTGCCACCGGTAAATGATTACTACTCAAAGGCATAGTATCTCAATCATCGTTATTATATGAATCGCTTCTTCGACACCTACTTAACAGTTTTGGGAAAATTGATGATCCGCACTGGATCTTCCGCCCCCGAAGAGAAATTAAGTTATAAACAACTGCTTAAACACGGCAAAAATAACTTGAATTGATCCATCAGCCCTCGTTGATGAGCGCCAACCGTATAAACAGCAAGGACCAGCAGAAGCATGTTTTATTCCGATCGGCAGCACATGTTGAAGCCGATTCCATCAGTTCCCACACAGTAGATAACAAAATGATGTGTGAAACTGTGTCGTGCAGCAGAAATGACGTACATAAAAACTAACGATGAGAAAATTGCCACTTCCGACATTCTTGGGCTACGGGATACGATACGCTAGCTGAGCTAACGAACAATTAATTCCCTGCACTTGGACAAGGCCATAAATCAGCCTTCCGATGTCGAAAGAATGTCCGGTCCGGTTCGGAAGACGGTCCCGCCATTCCGCACGTAGAGAGGTGCTATCGGAAGTGATGCCGAAGGTCGACTGTTTACTGTTGGCTGGATGACCACCCGGACAGACAGACTGCTGCCGTTTTCTGCTGGTGAAGACAACTGAGTGCTGACCGGACATTATTTACGTTAATAATCCGAGTTTAATTACCATTTGCGGTGACACAGTTGGGACGTGAACATCGACACTGTGGTGAAAAATGACCTGACGGCGGAGGTATCGTGACTGGTGCTAGTAACTATAGAACGTACGCTTGGGCAGGATTAGTAGAATGGGTATCAGGTTTGATAGTTAAATATTGTTGCAAATGGCTGGAAAGTGATTATTGAAATTTATTTTGTTACGTCGTTCTAGTTCACAAATGCGTTACAGCAGGGGCTGTTTACTTTGAGTAACATTTTACTTTAATTATATATACTTGTGATTTACGTGGTGGGAGATTTATTTCAGTGGTTTGATAACTCTTACAGCACCACAAATGACCGGTAGAGACTATTCGTCATTTAGGTTCCTCTGATGTTAGTCCTTTAAATTATAATTTTGTGTGGGTTTCTGTGTCTGGATTGCTGCTTCAGAACATAAGGGCCTTGTCTAGAAGCCAGCTGTTTCTTTCGAAAATGTAACAGAGACGACTTATTACGATTACAAGAAAGCAAACTTCAATGCAACGAATTAGTTCCTATTTTCATTGAACTGGGAAACTATTTTATCAAACAATGATGGAAACTATGCGGCTGCATCATTGACTAATAGGTATAATCTTATATTCTATTGATCAGTTCGAACCTAAAAGAAAATGCTCTACAAACTCTACTCTATTTCTTCAATAGTACTAAAAAAGTGCTTCGATAGCTTCGACTGACAATGCTGTTCAACATGTCCCTCCAGTTGGGAACATTTCCTGACCTCTGGATCACAAATTACAATCACAATTATTACAAATTACCGTGGAATAGTCTCACTATGTGCTGTTTCCAAGTTATTTAAATCATTGTTCTCGACTTCATAACTCATAAGTGCAACGACTATATATCTGAAAATCAACACGGATTTATTCCTAAACAGTCAACATCTACTAACCTAGTAACTTACACATCTTTTATCATGCAATCTCGTCTACAGATAGACGCTATCTACACTGATTTTGATCACTGCATTTGATCAAATAAAACAATCGAATAACAATTGCTAAACTACACCACAATTCCTTTTACTGTTTACTGTACCTCAAGGAAGCCTTTTAGGACCGTATATATTTTTACTCTACCTTAATGATCTCAACTTCTCCGTGAAATGTTTCAAACTATCATTTGCGGATGACTTCGAAAGTAACTTATTTAATTTGCTAGCCTCGTTGAGACTAGAGACACTTGTGCAAAGGCTTTTCCAACCACTTCGCTCAGACGATCTAAGAGCATTTTTGTAAGCCCTTCGAGCCGACACGAATGCCTCCGACTTATCTCTGCGTGGGTGGTTCCAAGCATAATCGTTGGTTCTTCTGCATTGTTTCCTTAGTCTAGCAAGTTCAGCATTCCACCAAGGAGTTCCTCTAGTAGCTCGCATAATCCGAAGTGGACAAGCTTCTTCATATGCTGCAACTATGAGTGAATTTGTCTCGTCGACAACATTTTCCAAATCAACTGGGGTTTGAATTGTTGGTTGGTACCCGTAAAATCTAGTCGCCAAACCCTCTTCATAGAGGTCCCAGTTTGTAGATTTGGGATTACGATATGTGATAATATCACATTTAACGTTTGAATGATCAAAGAAGATGTACTTATGATCAGACAACGAAGGTTCGAGCTCATCGGAGACGATCCAATTCACCAACTCATGAGCAATTCTATCAGAGCAGAGAGTTACGTCCAAAACCTCCTCTCTTCCAGATCTCGCAAAAGTTGTACGGTTTGCTGCATTGACTATGTGCAGGTTTGTAATGCTCACGAATTCCATCATATCAGAGCCAGAATTTATGTCTGTTCTGCCCCAAATTTTATGGTGAGCATTTATGTCACTACCAATTATAAGCGGTAAATCACTTTTGCAGCAGTATGATACAACCTTTTTGAAGTCATAGCTTGGCGAAGGTTGGTTATGCGCAAATATGCCGAACAATAGACATATTTTCTGTCTATGCCATCATACCAACTGTGACAGTACCAATATCCCGAGTTGTGAGCTCCGATATGAGAGAAACATCGAGAGCACACATTGCAAGTATGCATGCTCGCGGCATTTCACGTGGATTAGTCATACCGTTCTTGTTGAAGGCAACGAAGACTGGGTTGAACAACTTTCCAACGTAGTAGTTTCCCGTTTGGAAATATGGTTCTTGAACCAAAGCTGTAGAAGCTTTAATTTCTCGCAGAAGTCTGAATAGATTTATAGTTGCTGTACGTTTATGCTGGAGATTGATTTGTGCTACTCTAACCATTATCAATTGAAGTAATGAACACTCCATTACCAGCACTTATCGTACAACAACTAGAAGAAACCAAATATATTGGCTTATAATCGCTTATAGCGAACCATGTAAGGATTTTTTTTAAATGTTTTAATCATTTAAAACCCACGAGTTGCGAAGAAAGAAGTCGTCCACTGTGCCAGAGCTTCGCGTAACACAGTTAAGGAAAACCCCAAGATATTCCGTTCACGACTGCATTATTTAATCTCCTGCAGCCAGTCATCAGTCATCGGCACGGAAATAAACCTTGACTTAGGAGTTCCTATTTTTGTGGCCTTTTACGACATGGAATAGGAAACCAGTGGATCAATTCTTGGTAAAAAATAATTCCGCCGGATGCCACACGGCTTACCTGTTTGGTGGACTTATACCACCGGTACAGGTGAACCGTAGCGTTATTCTTAGCCAGTTTGGAAAACCGCCACCGACACTACACGGCTATCTAGGCTGCTCAGAGAGGGACGTTGACATTGATGGTCAACTTCCATGGAGATTTATGGTCCATTTTGTCAAAAGCAGCTTTCAGATCTGTGCAGATGACATCCACCTGTGCCTTAGTATCCATGTAAGCGATACACTTTGACGTAAACGTTATTAAATTAGTTGTAACTGATCACCCTGACATGACGTAGAATCTAAAGCAACGTAGCACTAGTCTCGTAATTGTCCCGTCAAGATCTTCTTGGAAGATTATATATGTGCCCGTCAACTTTCGGAAAATAAATTGCCTAACTAAGCCACATGGAATATTCAACTGAGCTGATGGAGTATTAAAGCAGCACAGATCTTCGGGAACCCAATGCGGAACATGACCAAGCTTTGTGCGAATTGGAAGAGACTAACGGAGTCGCTTTCTGGTTCTATATTGCAAATTCATGAAAGATATTTAACAACTGTGAACTGAATTTTGAATCTTTTTTTTTTTTCATAAATACGTTTATTTCTTAAGGCAGTTTACATAAGTTTTTCTTCGCCGTAGCATCACTTTTACATAATATTCTTATCCTAATTTAATTCTAACATAGTCACAACGTTTTGCATTTATTAAAACATATTCTCTTATTACTTAAATATCATCTTAGGTAACTCGTCATTAATTATGAAAACTACTCGGAAATATTATTTGAACCAAACGATTAACTTCTATAAATTATAAAATAAGCTGTTATTTTCAGACATTTTGTTAATAATTTCATAAACTGTTTCGAGTTTGTTTGTATCATTACATTATTTTTATTCTAATTTAGCTATTGGTTGAACTCATGGACGCAGCTGGGATCAGAACTAAGTCTTGAAAGGGGCCTTTATTAAATTGAAACTCCAGTTTTCTTTATGAAATGATAAATAAGTTTCATGTATGAAAGGTCACGACAAGCAAGAATGTCTCGAACTGGGATATTGGATAGTCTACCTTGGGTACGCAAAGAATTTATTAGTTGAGATCTGACATCACGATACTCCACGCATGTCCAAACGACATGATCAATATCTCGATAACCTTCGCCACAAGCACAATGATTAGTCTCGGAGAGCCCAATTCGAAGGAGATGTGCATCTAACGTGTAGTGATTGGACATGAGTCTGGACATCACACGAATGAAATCTCTACTCACATCCAGACCCCTGAACCATGCCTTTGTCGATATTTTCGGAATAATTGAGTGCATCCACCGACCCAGATCATCTTTATCCCAAGAAGCTTGCCAGCTGGCAAGTGTTCTTTGGCGAGACGAGCTATAGAATTCGTTGAAAGCAATTGGTCTCTCATAAATTTCACCCTCAATAGCACCACGTTTGGCTAAAATATCGGCTCTTTCATTGCCAGGAATGGAGCAATGAGCCGGGACCCAGACTATAGTGATTAGATAATTATTGTTCAATATGTCGTTCAGGCACTGTTTTATTTTGCCCAGGAAAAACGGTTCAGTCTTGCCAGTCATGTTTGAGCGAATGGCTTCAATTGCACTCAGACTATCTGTGAAGAGGAAATAATGGTTTGGAATTAATGTGACGATTACACTCAAACTATAATGAACTGCTGCTAGCTCTGCTATATAAACAGATGCAGGTTCTTGAAGCCTAAATGAGGCCGAAACATTATTGTTGAACATACCAAACCCTGTCGCTTCTTCAATTCGCGATCCGTCCGTGTAAAACATTTTCTCAGAGTCAATATGCCTGAACTTACTTGAAAATATTTTTGGGATTTCCGTCGAACGTAGATGATCCGGGATTCCACGCACTTCGCGCTGCATGGATGTATCGAAAAATAAAGTTGAGTCAGGGACATTTAGGAGGCTGACACGGATAGGAATATATCTTGAAGGGTTGATTTCCTGTGACATATGGTTAAAATATACTGTCATGAATTTTGTTTGAGATCGAAGCTCGACTAGTCGTTCGAAATTATTAATTACCATGGGATTCAGCACCTCACATCTTATTAGCAGGCGTGATGAAAGCTCCCAAAATCGATCTTTTAATGGAAGAACTCCCGCCAGAACTTCAAGACTCATTGTATGTGTCGAATGCATGCACCCTAAAGCAATTCGCAAACAACGATACTGAATTCGCTCCAGTTTGATAATATGAGAGTTTGCAGCGGAACGAAAGCAAACGCATCCATATTCCATCACTGAAAGTATCGTTGTCTGATACAATTTTATTAGATCTTCCGGATGAGCACCCCACCAAGATCCTGTTATTGTTCGAAGAAAATTTACTCTTTGTTGGCATTTTGTTATCAGAAACCTAATGTGTCCTCCCCACGTGCATTTGGAATCGAACCACACCCCGAGGTATTTAAAAGTTAAAACCTGTTGGATCATTCTTCCCATCATATGAAGCTGAAGCTGCGCGGGATCATGCTTTCTTGAAAAGACGACCAGCTCTGTTTTCTCCGCAGAGAATTCGATACCCAGATGAACAGCCCAAACGGACAAGTTATCTAAGGTATCTTGCAATGGTTTTTGCAGATCAATAGCTTTGGGTCCAGTAACTGAAACTACGCCATCATCTGCCAATTGTCTTAGTGTACATGGGGATACTAGACAGCTGTCAATGTCATTCACGTAAAAATTATAGAGGAGCGGACTGAGGCAAGAGCCTTGCGGTAGACCCATGTAGCTAATTCTGAATGTTACCAAATCGCCATGTGAAAAATGCATGTGTTTCTCTGACAAAAGGTTGTGCAAATAATTATTTATAACCGCTGGAAGTCCATGTTGGTGAAGCTTGTCTGAAAGAACATCAATGGAAACTGAATCAAATGCTCCTTTAATGTCTAAAAATACAGATGCCATTTGTTGCTTTTGAGCGAAGGCAATTTGGATGTCAGACGAAAGTAATGCAAGGAATTTTGAATCTTGGTTAACTCTAAATTTCAATCGCGTTGTTGCGAAGTTCTTCCTCCAGATGAAGTTCTTGTGTAGACAATTATTTTTTTAGACTTCGAGGTCTCGTAGCTTTTCCAAACAATATTACCGCTTCCAACTTAAAAAAAAACTCACGACAAAATACTGATTAAAAAAACCGGAGTCTGAAAAGGCGTTACTGAACCTTATTTAATCACAATTGGTTACCGAGATCTTGTGATTTTGTACATTGCCTTGGCTTTTTCTTTTAGTGCCACGTGAATGATGAGGTTCACGTCAAAGGCTCGATTCAAGACCCCATAGCTATTGAAGACATACCGCAGCTACCGTGTGATTTGGTGACGAAAAATTTCTTCAAGACGATATGGATCTGTATGCATTGCCATGGCCATAGTTTTCCATTATTTATGACAATTGTTATAAATGTCAGTTTAAATGTTTAATAACTCATTACCCTGATATTTTGGAACTGCAAGTCGGGTCAAAAAGAGAAATAAACGTATGAAAATCGATAGGGCCCATGAGATGTCGAAGTGAGTTCCCATTTCGAGCTTTTGGACATTGTTTACGGTATTTCCGGAACTGGTATTCAGGACCAGCATATTCCAAAATCCATGGACATGAATTAACATGACGAACAAATTGGAAAAGCGCTGAGCCCAACTACGTTTTTTGGTATGGTCATCTTCTATGACGGTTTGAATTCCAAAAACTCATCATAAAATTTATGAGTACTTTCCGGGATCGAAAACTGAATACCGATAAAACTGACATAACTTTATTTGATCATCTAGTCTTGCTATTTATTAACTATATATGCAAGAACAATCTCTCTGGTATTCCAAGGTTATTTAAGTTTAAGTATAAAAATTGCATATTCAACAGAGTGGGTCTTAAACATGAGTCACGCAAGTGGTTAGATGTTAGTAACAATCATTCAAATTTATTGTTGCTAACCAGTCACAAATAAGCTACCGCAACAAAAAAATTCACTTGGGATACCAATTTAGTACAATTATTAGTTTTCGAATCACAACGATTACAAGGAAAACGGTATAATTCTACGAAAGGCTGAGTTATTCAAAAATTGTTATAATGGTTACGTCTAGAGTAAGTGTGATAGAGTATGTACAAATTTATTACTTTTAATCTGTAAAATCATATAGTAATGTTTAAAATATTTTTGTAATAGAAACATGAAGTTTAGTAAACGCCTTTATATTGTTTAAAACTTATTGTTTAAAAAAATCTAATCAAATTAACATCAAATATATTAATATTTTTTTACGTTTCGTCTTTGACTCATGCAGAGCAGTTTAAATTGAACAGCTGAATGCTAAACTCGGTAGTTCAATTTGAACCACTAAGCAGACGTTTTCGCTATTTGCAGAACACTTATATTTTGCAACGAAGTGCACAAAATTTGGCTAGTTCCTAAACGACCAAACCTGTATCGAAACGTTTTCGTTCGACACGTCAGTAAAAACGAACTGCCGAGTTTAGCATTCAGCAGTTCAATTTGAACTGCTCTGCACTGATGAGTCAAAGACGAAACGTGAAAAATATTAAAAACGGTTATGTGCCCTAGCACAAAATTTGGCTAACCCCTGAATGATAAAATATATGTTATTATAACAAGTTTAAAAAACCTGTTTTAATCCACCTAGTGGTGTAATGATGCCTTTCTCATGTACATATAATATTATGGTATTCTATTCAAAAATTTTCTCTTCGATTTTTGAAAGAAACCAAGTGATTGTTTATGCATAACATACAGAATAAAACAGTGCTTTGATTGCGTAAGCCATCCTTAAGAGAACGAAATGGGTTCAATATTATATGCACTTCCGGCACCGGAACCCGAGAACCGGTATAATCGAAGTCGGTTAGTCGGATGAAATTCAGGAATTCCGTATGGGACCGGGAGACCTTTCATTTGAATCTAAGTTTGTGGAAATCGGTCAAACCATCGCTGAGAAAAGTGAGTGAGATCCATTTTGGTATATATGACCACTATTTCTGGTACTTCCGGAACCGGATACCGGGAATCAGGATAGCCGGAATCGGTTTGTTTAGTTGCCTACTGATAATGACTATCGATTTGTGTAGTTTTGAGACCAGTTTAGAAAATTTTTTACGTGTTTTGTTTCGCCGGTTTAAGTGACGGTGTACAATATTGAACACACTTTACCCTATAATTCCGGAACCGGAAGTCGGATCCGGATGAAATTCAGGAATTCCGTATGGGACCACGAGACCTTTTATTTGAATCCTAGTTTGTCAAAATCGGTTCAGCCATCTCCGAGAAAACCTAGTGAGATTATTTGACACTTACACACACACATACATACATACACACACACACACACACACAGACATTGCTCAGCTCGATGAACTGAGTCGAATGGTATATGACACTTGGCCCTCCGGGCCAATTTTCACTAGTCAGTTTTTCAAGTGATTGCATAACCTTTCTATATGAGAAAGGCAAAACAGGAAGAAAATAGAGATGTTACTTTTTTCAATTTTATTTTTTCGGTTAGTTTTCTAGTTCTTGTCCAAACGATTTTCTACTAACTTTTCTTGGATGCCATTCTACATGAATAACGGTTCCGAGTTACTACGATTTGATGAAAATGCTTAAACTGTATTCGTCCTGTCTATAAATCAGTTTTGAGTCGAATCGATCTATCCGTGCAAAATCACTAGCTTGCCATACAGGAGACAAGTTTCATCCAGAGCGGAGAAAATCGATCTAGATTTTTCTGTTTTTTCTGTTGTTATTTTCAGGAGTTGCTCTTCGACAAAGTTATTGGATTTAAATTTGTCTAAAACATTGCCAAAAACGATTTTGTATTTCTTGAAATTAAAACGTTCAGTTTTCCAACGTCTTGACATCAAACAACTCAGACTAACCGCAGAAGCGTCATAAAAAAATACAAATCACATTACGACCATTAGCAGCAGTGATTCCATTTGCTGTAAACGTCAGATCGTTTTGCGATCCTTGAAGGCTTGCATCTCCGTTAATTTCATTATCGAGTTTACACATGCGTTAATTTTGCAGTCCAGAGGGTGTTTTTCAGACGATTTTTTTGTAAACTGTCTGTTTCTCCATACTAAATTCCATACAAACTATAAACAGTGGGTGCGAAAATATAAAAGGTGATTTTTAAAAGGTATAGGATTCGATTTAAAAAAAAAACAAAAAGTATGAGGAAGTTGATGAAATCTTTATTGGAATCGACAGAACGAACAATATAATTTAATGTTTGAAGATGATTTCATGCAAATGTTGGTAACGGTTCCGCTTTAGAAGGCCCATGCACAAGGCCCGATTCTGGCACCAACATACCGCCCGGTATTTCACGAATAATGCCACCGACCCATAATCCACACCAAACAGTGACTTTTTGGGAATGCATTGGTAGCTCTTGCATTGCTGGCTGGTCTTCACTCCAGATGCGGTAATTTTACTTGTTGACGTATGCATTCGATCAGAAATGAGCTTTGTCAGTGAACACAATTTTTCGAAAAAAAGTGAATCTTCCTTCAACTTTGCCAGTCCCCATTCATGATTAAATTATAGACTAAACTGATCAAGTTTGAAAATGATACAAGACACGATTCACGCGTGATCTATCAAAAAGATACCAGAAAAAACATCACTCTTTAGTTTCATCGATCGAGCTCATAGTTACAATAAGTACCACATTCGACGATCAACGTATAGAGAAAAACATCAAGAGGACGTAATCCGAACCAAAGCCCGGAGTGTATATATTGACCACACACAAACACAGCAAGGAAGCGAAACCATTAATTTTTTCGGTAAAAGTCATCCATTTTTGTCGGTAATCACTTTGGTTTATTATAACTCTTTTATCCCGTTATCAGGTCTTTAACAGTGAATTTTAACACCTTTATTCCGTCGCTCAAATACGACAATACTGAACCGTCCCTTGACCCAGTTTCCGAATCGGATCGTTGTTTAACGGTCGAACTTTTGCTCCTAAACACGGTCATAAAAAAGCTAAATCGAATTTTCAGATACGCTTCCCTGCTAATCGTACGAACCCAGCTTCGCGAACTGACAGCCTAAGCCCTCAGTCCGCTGCCGACTCCCGGAGAAGGATAATTCACGCAAACCATCCGCCTGGAAGACGGCCGGTGAGGTTTAATGATCCACTTATAACGTCATTAATTTCCACTCACCGTGTCCGCAGCCCCGTCGAACCCAGTGCTAAAAGACCGCAACACTCTCCGTAGCACAAAGGAAAAGAACAAACTGGCGATTGATTTGCACCAGGGACAAAATCCGCACAGCCTACTGTTACAAAAACGAATAAAATTCCTCTGGCAGTCGACGAAAAAAAACAGAACAAATTCAATCACGATCCTACATATCTCATCATCGTCAAGGTAAACAATTTATGGTGCATCCCTTGGTGAACATTCCTAGGCTTGGAATGGAGCCGGCTTTCGAATATCAACTCAACTTCCGGAACGGGTGTCTATGGAAGCTGTGGAGGTGGAGGTGGAGTGAAAACACGCTCGCACGGCACGGTTAAAATGCCGTTTGCCCGTGTAAAGCTGGAATTTCGTGGTGCTACGGAACTCACCGAAGACTCACGGATGCTATTTTCCTTCCCACATCAATAGTGATACCTCTGTGCTGACACCGCAATTTTGTTACTCTGTGAAGTAAAGTTTCGATTTTATAGAGATCAGATGGCAAGCGATGCGGGAGGGAGAGTACCGTAATGGAGAAACTGTGTTTGCGAATTTATGACAGCAACAGGAATTATAGGTTATGAATAAACTCTTTGGTTCGTGGTTATGATTTAGGACGAACGGAATATCAGATCGAATGCAATGAAACCAAAATCAATATTATCAATTTTCATAGGGTTGATCGGGGCAAGTCGGAAAAAATATATGCCAGTTATAAAACGCATACATAAACAAATGATTTTATTTGCCATTTCTTCTTTACATGTTTTCTACTACAATGTAGCGTTTTGAGTTTTGTATGCCAAACTGCAATTAATCGAAAGATTAAAATTACAATGTTATATATAAATATTGGGTATAAAAGGAAGTTTACTGCGTTTTCACAAATGGATTTCGTTAAACTCTCCTCTCTACACAATTTACTTTCTACGATATCTATTTTGTACACTCTCAGCTTTATACTCTCTGCTCATTACGCTATCTACTTTACGCTATTCTTATTTCTCTACTTTATACTGTCTCTACTTTTGACATTCTCTGTACATTTCCAACTCTTTACTCTGTATAGTTTCTACACTCTACATTCTGCTGACAATACTCTCTGCTATCTTAACTTTTTATTCTGTATACTTTTAATTATCTATCCAAAAGTGTACTCTTGACACTCTCAACATTCTTTTTTCTCTGCACTCTTTACTATCTACTTTCTACAGTCTCTGATCATTTAACTCTCTATTTTCGACACTCTTCATTCAAAAACATTCTCTACTCTCTACAAACCTTACTCTGTATGGTTTCTGCTCTCTTCGTTCGCTTCATTCTTTACTACTTACACTCTCTGCTCTACATGTTTATTTAATACGACACATAGCAAAGCAAAGCCAAGCTCTTTACTCTACAATTTATACAGTCTACCTACTATACTGTTTATGTTACCTAATCAATTCGTACTATATTCTCCACAATTTATACTCTATGTCATTATATTCTCTATTATATACCCTCTCTGCTCTCTACACTTTTAGCTTTATATTCATATCTAGTCTCTAAGCTGTACACTTTTTACACTTCACATTATCTACTCTCATAGAAATTTGTACATTCTACATCCTCTGGTATCCACACTTTCTATTCTCTAAAACTTCTATACTAACCACTATCTCTACACTCTACAGTCTCTAATCCAAGAAGTATCATAAGACTTTAGACTTTAGACTTTAGACTTTAGACTTTAGACTTTAGACTTTAGACTTTAGACTTTAGTCTTTAGACTTTAGACTTTAGACTTTAGACTTTAGACTTTAGACTTTAGACTTTAGACTTTAGACTTTAGACTTTAGACTTTAGACTTTAGACTTTAGACTTTAGACTTTAGACTTTAGACTTTAGACTTTAGACTTTAGACTTTAGACTTTAGACTTTAGACTTTAGACTTTAGACTTTAGACTTTAGACTTTAGACTTTAGACTTTAGACTTTAGACTTTAGACTTTAGACTTTAGACTTTAGACTTAGACTTTAGACTTTAGACTTTAGACTTTAGACTTTAGACTTTAGACTTTAGACTTTAGACTTTAGACTTTAGACTTTAGACTTTAGACTTTAGACTTTAGACTTTAGACTTTAGACTTTAGACTTTAGACTTTAGACTTTAGACTTTAGACTTTAGACTTTAGACTTTAGACTTTAGACTTTAGACTTTAGACTTTAGACTTTAGACTTTAGACTTTAGACTTTAGACTTTAGACTTTAGACTTTAGACTTTAGACTTTAGACTTTAGACTTTAGACTTTAGACTTTAGACTTTAGACTTTAGACTTTAGACTTTAGACTTTAGACTTTAGACTTTAGACTTTAGACTTTAGACTTTAGACTTTAGACTTTAGACTTTAGACTTTAGACTTTAGACTTTAGACTTTAGACATTAGACTTTAGACTTTAGACTTTATACTTTAGACATTAGACTTTAGACTTTAGACTTTAGACTTTAGACTTTAGACTTTAGACTTTAGACTTTAGACTTTAGACTTTAGACTTTAGACTTTAGACTTTAGACTTTAGACTTTAGACTTTAGACTTTAGACTTTAGACTTTAGACTTTAGACTTTAGACTTTAGACTTTAGACTTTAGACTTTAGACTTTAGACTTTAGACTTTAGACTTTAGATTTTAGACTTTAGACTTTAGACTTTAGACTTTAGACTTTAGACTTTAGACTTTAGACTTTAGACTTTAGACTTTAGACTTTAGACTTTAGACTTTAGACTTTAGACTTTAGACTTTAGACTTTAGACTTTAGACTTTAGACTTTAGACTTTAGACTTTAGACTTTAGACTTTAGACTTTAGACTTTAGACTTTAGACTTTAGACTTTAGACTTTAGACTTTAGACTTTAGACTTTAGACTTTAGACTTTAGACTTTAGACTTTAGACTTTAGACTTTAGACTTTAGACTTTAGACTTTAGACTTTAGACTTTAGACTTTAGACTTTAGACTTTAGACTTTAGACTTTAGACTTTAGACTTTAGACTTTAGACTTTAGACTTTAGACTTTAGACTTTAGACTTTAGACTTTAGACTTTAGACTTTAGACTTTAGACTTTAGACTTTAGACTTTAGACTTTAGACTTTAGACTTTAGACTTTAGACTTTAGACTTTAGACTTTAGACTTTAGACTTTAGACTTTAGACTTTAGACTTTAGACTTTAGACATTAGACTTTAGACTTTAGACTTTAGACTTTAGACTTTAGACTTTAGACTTTAGACTTTAGACTTTAGACTTTAGACTTTAGACTTTAGACTTTAGACTTTAGACTTTAGACTTTAGACTTTAGACTTTAGACTTTAGACTTTAGACTTTAGACTTTAGACTTTAGACTTTAGACTTTAGACTTTAGACTTTAGACTTTAGACTTTAGACTTTAGACTTTAGACTTTAGACTTTAGACTTTAGACTTTAGACTTTAGACTTTAGACTTTAGACTTTAGACTTTAGACTTTAGACTTTAGACTTTAGACTTTAGACTTTAGACTTAAGACTTTAGACTTTAGACTTTAGACTTTAGACTTTAGACTTTAGACTTTAGACTTTAGACTTTAGACTTTAGACTTTAGACTTTAGACTTTAGACTTTAGACTTTAGACTTTAGACTTTAGACTTTAGACTTTAGACTTTAGACTTTAGACTTTAGACTTTAGACTTTAGACTTTAGACTTTAGACTTTAGACTTTAGACTTTAGACTTTAGACTTTAGACTTTAGACTTTAGACTTTAGACTTTAGACTTTAGACTTTAGACTTTAGACTTTAGACTTTAGACTTTAGACTTTAGACTTTAGACTTTAGACTTTAGACTTTAGACTTTAGACTTTAGACTTTAGACTTTAGACTTTAGACTTTAGAACTTTAGACTTTAGACTTTAGAACTTTAGACTTTAGACTTTAGACTTTAGACTTTAGACTTTAGACTTTAGACTTTAGACTTTAGACTTTAGACTTTAGACTTTAGACTTTAGACTTTAGACTTTAGACTTTAGACTTTAGACTTTAGACTTTAGACTTTAGACTTTAGACTTTAGACTTTAGACTTTAGACTTTAGACTTTAGACTTTAGACTTTAGACTTTAGACTTTAGACTTTAGACTTTAGACTTTAGACTTTAGACTTTAGACTTTAGACTTTAGACTTTAGACTTTAGACTTTAGACTTTAGACTTTAGACTTTAGACTTTAGACTTTAGACTTTAGACTTTAGACTTTAGACTTTAGACTTTAGACTTTAGACTTTAGACTTTAGACTTTAGACTTTAGACTTTAGACTTTAGACTTTAGACTTTAGACTTTAGACTTTAGACTTTAGACTTTAGACTTTAGACTTTAGACTTTAGACTTTAGACTTTAGACTTTAGACTTTAGACTTTAGACTTTAGACTTTAGACTTTAGACTTTAGACTTTAGACTTTAGACTTTAGACTTTAGACTTTAGACTTTAGACTTTAGACTTTAGACTTTAGACTTTAGACTTTAGACTTTAGACTTTAGACTTTAGACTTTAGACTTTAGACTTTAGACTTTAGACATTAGACTTTAGACATTAGACTTTAGACTTTAGACTTTAGACTTTAGACTTTAGACTTTAGACTTTAGACTTTAGACTTTAGACTTTAGACTTTAGACTTTAGACTTTAGGCTTTAGACTTTAGACTTTAGACTTTAGACTTTAGACTTTAGACTTTAGACTTTAGACTTTAGATTTTAGACTTTAGACTTTAGACTTTAGACTTTAGACTTTAGACTTTAGACTTTAGACTTTAGACTTTAGACTTTAGACTTTAGACTTTAGACTTTAGACTTTAGACTTTAGACTTTAGACTTTAGACTTTAGACTTTAGACTTTAGACTTTAGACTTTAGACTTTAGACTTTAGACTTTAGACTTTAGACTTTAGACTTTAGACTTTAGACTTTAGACTTTAGACTTTAGACTTTTTACTTTTTAATTTTTACTTTTTACTTTTTACTTTTTACTTTTTACTTTTTACTTTTTACTTTTTACTTTTTACTTTTTACTTTTTACTTTTTACTTTTTACTTTTTACTTTTTACTTTTTACTTTTTACTTTTTACTTTTTACTTTTTACTTTTTACTTTTTACTTTTTACTTTTTACTTTTTACTTTTTACTTTTTACTTTTTACTTTTTACTTTTTACTTTTTACTTTTTACTTTTTACTTTTTACTTTTTACTTTTTACTTTTTACTTTTTACTTTTTACTTTTTACTTTTTACTTTTTACTTTTTACTTTTTACTTTTTACTTTTTACTTTTTACTTTTTACTTTTTACTTTTTACTTTTTACTTTTTACTTTTTACTTTTTACTTTTTACTTTTTACTTTTTACTTTTTACTTTTTACTTTTTACTTTTTACTTTTTACTTTTTACTTTTTATTCATCAGCAACCCAAAATTAAACTCATGTGCTGTGACCATTGGCATTGATACATTCTTAATCAAGTCTCACAATTGATCGGTTTTGCCTAAGAGCAACAACGATTGAATTCAGTTTTACTGTTCCAGTTGAATGAATTCCAAACTATTAATTTGATAGCAACTAATACGGTAAATTCCAATTGAAACATCGAGCTGCCAATTCGAACCAAACCGTAATTTGTTATAATCAATTTTATTCACATTAGTGCACCAGAAATCAATATTGCGATTCGAATTCCCATTGCCATTCTCGGATAAACGATGCACATTATCTCGACTACAGGATACGAAGGGGTCGTCATCATCTGCTGCTTTTCAACCGAAAGCACATTTAGCTTAGATCGTTACCAGAGGGGAACGGACCGGGGGTGGGAAGCAACTTGCGGCAAATGGCAAAAATATGGTTCGCAATCACGCAATAATGAGACTTTCGGTGCTGCCATGATAGCTAGACAGCAGTAGCAACAGCAGAAGCAGATAACGGTAAGTAGAACAGCATTTTTCGTAACGGATTGGGGACGGCGGAAATTCGTAACCGGCCGAAGTTTAGCCACAATTTCGCAGCGTATTTTTTATCGCGACGATTAAAGTTTTCCGTACCGTCTGAAGCACCATCATCGCGATAATTTAAGGACAGTTGAAGAAGTTGCAAAAACTAATCCGGGGGCAGCAAAATGAAACATTTGAAGAACAGAAGCGACAATTTGGCATTGAACTCGAAGCGCATTTCGCCAGGAACTGAGGCCATTTGCGGAAGTTTCCTGTTGTTCTAACGGGGAGGCGCAACGGTCGGCGCGGTCGATGAAATAGTAGATAAAGCTTTACGAGCCGGAGGTTTCCGATTAGAGTGGTAATTTTTTGTACAAGTTCCGTGTACTTTGTGTACCCGCTCAGGCATCGGAAAAATGATGGCGAGCTTCGTGTAGTGATTTAGTGCCGGGCGTAGTGCGACAGCCGTATTAACAGCGGTGATAAATTGTACCATGCTCTACTCCACGACGAACGATTTGAGCTTCCGTTTGGTTGCGCGGGGGTGGCAACAGAGAGCAAAAAAGTTACTTCTCGGAAATAGAAACGGATCCCATTTGGGGCTCACTTTGTTAGCGACAGTGATAACGGAGTTGGATGCGCTTTTTCAAAAGGGGTTCTCTGTTATATTGATGATGCGATCAACTATCGCGTTTGCGAGGAGTTTGCCGGAGTACATTTCAAATTTATGGCGTCACTCAGTACGAAATGGTTGTGACCGTTCACGATGGGGCCCCTTGAGTATCCAGGAAATGAAATTTTAGCAAAGTTCTCGTATAAAAACGTTATGTGCTTGATTTATTTTTTCGTTTTATTCACAAATTGTGAGTGTTGATAGCTTACATGATATACAGCAACTAAAATAGTACTTTATTCCTGACATCCTCAAGGTGCGCTGTCGAACGATGACGTTTTTGCCCGGATATTTTTCCCACTATTTCCTTCAGATGTGTTTCACTGCCTCGTATTATTTCGAAATGCCCCGGAGAGAGAAATAAAAATTTTTTATGATCAACACCAAGGCCACGATGTTTCTTGTTTCCTACTTTCAGTAACAAGAATTTTTTTAAATAAATTATTAACACATGGATCAATACGTCCCGAGACTAAAGCAGAGATGGCGCTCGTAGTAAACGAGTAACCACGTCTTTCTAGAGTACTAACCTTTGCTTGAAACGGGTCAAAATTTTAAGTCGATCCTACCAGAAACAGCTGAGTTATCGAGGTTGGAGTAAAGTCGTTTTGTAGTTTGTTTAAAAAATGGAAAAAACCGAGTTTCGTGTTTCGATAAAACATTGTTTTTTAATGGGTAAAAACACCGTGCAAGCGAAACAATGGATTGAAAAATGTTATCCGGACTCTTGTCCATCAAAAGCAACGATTTGTCGGTGGTTCGCCGAGTTTAAACGTGGTCGTACCGACACAAATGACGCGGAACGCTCGGGTAGACCTGTGGAAGCCGTTACACCGGAAAATGTGAGTGAAGTGACAAAAATTCTAATGAAAGATCGTAAAGTGAAGCTCCGTGAAATTGCTGAGATGACACAGATATCATATGGAAGTGTATTTACTATCCTTCATGAAAAATTGAGCATGAAAAAGGTTTTTTCCAAGCGGGTGCCGCGATTGCTTTCGATGGAACAAAAACAGCCTGCCACAAGTCGATGAAAACAATGGCGAAATTGAACTAATTGGGCTTTGATCTGCTTCCCCACCCCCCCATACTCGCCAGATTTAGCTCCCAGTGACTACTGGCTCTTTACTGATCTTAAAAAATGCTCCAGGGAAAAGATTTGGCTCAAATGAGGAGGTCATCGCTGAAACTGAAGCTTATTTTGAAGCGAAAGATAATTTTTTTTATAAACATGGTATTGAAAAATTGGAAAAACGTTGGAACCATTGTATCGCCCTAAAAGGTGATTATGTTGATGAATAAAAAAAAATTTGCAAAAAAAAATGTTGTTTCCATTGTTAATCTCGGGACTTATTGATCCATGTGTTACTTTGTTAAAAAAAAAGCCTTGGCATTTCCTTCCCTCTTTTGAGCTTCTGTTTCAACAGACTTCGCTGCCGTTTCATAGCGTATAGAACCATTGCGTGGTTGGTGCTATGATCTTACTATCACTAGGAATCCTTCGAGGTCGGGCCTCGAACATACGACAACTGGCTGGTAAGACTAGCGACTTATACAAACAAAGTGTTTTTATTTATTCTTAGCTCTGTGGAGCAAACCTCCTGCGAAACCCATTGATTGAATAATACAACCTGATTTATATTGTTCAAGTTTCACTCGAGTAGGACGGTTCCAAATCATGAGAAATTTTTTCGAAAATCGTGATTTGATTTTTCCCGTGCCAGGTTTTTTTTTTCACGCATTCTATATGCCCTATCTGCTTTCCCACTTTCTTTACTTTGGCATCAACGTCGCATATAAAATATTGAAAACTTCAACTTTACCGAGTAACTTTGTTGTTAGTCAACCGATTTTCGTGACAATTTATCGTGACAAAAATATTTTCACTATTAAATATTAGTTTTTTGTAGTTGGTGTTTTCACACAAGTGGTTTGTAATCAAATGGCGCTCCTGTTGATGAAAAGTGTTACTATGGTGGTCCTTATTTAGATTTAAATCCTAAATCTAACTTTCTTAATAGAACTCAAAAATGATTTTGTTGTACAATAAAGTTGTAGAAAATTTTATTTTGAGCAACTTTGCTGAAAAAAGCACCTCTCTGGCTTTCCATTTTATGGAGTTATATCAATTTTCTCGAATAAAAGTAGGGTGGCTCCTGAAAAATCACTTTTTTTGTTCTAACTTTTTGGTGAAACGTTCTAAGGTAAAGTTGTCTTCAAAAGAGTTGTTGTGCTAATCATTGCGCACAATTTTGCTCAACCAAGCTTTTTCATATGATAAATCTATGAACAGAAATTTTCATGATCTCGACAACCATTCCAACAAGTTGGTGCAAGTTAGTAAAATTCAAATATTTTTATCCACATCGTGCCAAGACGCTTTTGACACGGGCCGTTCTTTCTTATCCACTTGTGTACCGAATAGCCTGTAAAAACCGGGAAACGACGCTCAATGAGTTTTGGTTCGAATGAATACATTCTACTCATTTTAACACACTAATGATGTTTTTGGGTTTCATGAAGTGCTTTGACTTACAACAAATTTATTTTCGGCTGTAGTTTTTGTAATTTTGTAATTTGATATTTGTAATTTGATACTATTATTTTGCTGAAGGTAGTATGTTGATACGTTCAGGCGTTCAAGAGTTATGCCATGTTTTTGAGTTTTTTGAGGGTATTTTTAAAACTCATTCAAATAAGTTAAAGAAATAACACCCTCCCAATTTTATCATAAATCATTTTTATCGATCTGGCATCTAATGAAAATTGATATTTGAAGCTTGACTAGTTTTTGATGAAAAAATAATCATAGCTTTTTACTGGTAGCTCATATGAAAAAGCTCGGTTGAGCAAAACTGTGCGCAATAATCAGTACAACAACTCTTCTGAAGACAACTTTTCCTTAGAACGATTCACAAAAAAGTTAGAACGAAAAAAGTGATTTTTCAGGAGCCACCCTACTTTTACTCGGGAAAATTTATGTAACTCGATCAAATGAAAAGCTAGAGAGGTACTTTTTTCAAGCAAAGTTGCTCAAAATAAAATTTTCTACAACTTTATTGTACAACAAAATCATTTTTGAGTTCAATCAAGAAAGTTAGATTTCAGATTTCAATCTAAATGAGGACCACCCTAGTAACTTTTTTCATTAAAAGGAGCGCCATTTGATTACAAGCAACTTTTGTGAAGACACCAACTACAAAAAAACTAATATTTAATAGTGAAAATATTTTTGTCACGCTAATTTCCCGTTTCGGACCACTGTGCAATGTCCGCATCTTTGTATACTTGGTACAGCTCATGATTCATGCGTCTGCGCCATTCTCCATTCTCTTCTTTACCGTCGAGTATTGAGCGCAGGATTTTTCTCTCAAAGACGCCGAGTACTCGAACATCTGTTTCCTTCAGCGACCATGCTTCGTGGCCGTATAGGACAACAGATAGTATCAACGACTTGTATAGAGCACGTTTTGTGCGTGTTTGCAAGTTGCGAGAGTTCAGCTGGTTACGGAGCCCTATTGGCAGCTGCAACACGCCTTTTTACCTCGCCGCTTATATCATTATCGCATGTCCCTAGTGTTCCAAGACCTCGTAGTACCTCATCAGTCTCCAACACGGGCAGTGCGGTAAAATTTCATTTTCAATCGAATAAAATAAGATGAAAATGAAATTTATTACCGATGACCGTCAGCATATCCCTACTAATTCATTTGACTTTTGCTGCCATTTTCAAGTGAAGCGCCTGGAATTCATCGTCAGTTGATTAATCGTTGATAGTCATTTGAAGTTTTGCTTGCTCAGTTTCAAGTGCCAAGTAGTCTAGCTGCTTCATTGTCTTCGCTCTTGGTAGTGATCAAGTTCGAATGAATAGAATTATAAATGGAGTAAAGTATTAAAAATGAAAACTGAAGGAGGAAACAATTAATTTATGTGTATTCTGTGATCGATATTTCAGCTATCTGGTTTGTCTTTCATCTATTATCTTGAACCAATTCGAATGTTTACATGAACCTCATTTGAAGGCCGCTCTCACACTATTGAAAGAGATATTTTGTCATTTCAAAAGATCAACTGACGGTGGTTAAACTGAGCCTCGATTGAAGAGAAACCAGTGATGAACTGAATGCTGCCCGTTCGGGCCGTCAGCAAACATTGTGTGTGTCAGAGTGAAGTTTGCTGCATTAGAGAGATCGTCAATGTGTTCCACATTCAGTTTCAATTGAATTGAATGAAGTTTTACAGCACTGACCACGGGTCCTACACCGTTTGGGCTGCCTCGCACGCTATCAGCCACCATGTACTTAGTTTTGGTAGAGTTTATCAACCCTATTCTCGCAGCTTCTTTCTTAAAGGGCACAAAAGCCTCTTCCACAGCTCTACGATCCACACCAACAATATGAATATCGTCCGCAAAACCAAGAAGCATGTGAGACTTACTGATGATGTTTCTATTTCTCTGCACGCCGGATCTTCGTATCGCACCTTCGAGCGCTATATTGAACAACAAATTTGAGAGCGCGTCGCTCTGCTTCAATCCATCTAACGTCACGAAAGCATCGGATGTTGTACCAGCTATGACGCTTGATTTCGATCCTTCGTGCGTCGCACGAATCAGTCTAGTTAGCTTTATCGGAAAGCCATGTTCTAACATGATCTGCCACAATTCGTTACGTTTCACTGAGTCGTACGCAGCTTTGGAATCTACAAACAGTGGATGAGTCCGCCAGTTGTACTCCCAAAACTTATCGAGAATTTGTCGTAAGGTGAACATCTGGTCCGCCGTTGAACGTCCTTCTCGAAAGCCGCATTGGTATTCACCAACAAAGGATTCTGCCAATGAACGCTGTTTGCTGAACTGAACTCTAGAATGTACCTTGTAGGCGGTATTGAGAATTGTTATGCCTCGATAGTTTTTACAATCAAGTCGGTTACTTGTTGGAGTGCGTAGTACAGCCGCTCGCTTTCGACTTTGAGAAGTTCAGCCGTGTATTTCGTCTAGCGTGGGTGAATCCACAGCTTGTCCATCATCCTCAATCCTCATTCTGCTCGTGCTCTCTTCCATTGATTGTTCATTCAATATTCGCTCGAAGTGCTCCTTCCATCTGGTAGCCACTAATGTGTGATCGGTCAACAGATTGCCGTCTCGGTCGTTGATCATAGAGACTATCCCCGAAAGTATGGACGCACTTTGATTTCGCTGTAAATAATTCACAAGTGTTAATTTGAATTTTTTGACGTAGTTCTGCTGAAAGTCCACGCATTTCGAAACAAACTAATGAAAACGAATAAACAACTGCACAAGTGGTTAGAGAAGAGTGTAAACCATAAAAATTGACAGATTCTAAACCATTGCGAAATGGCAGCGGTTTTTGGTTGCGTCCATACTTTCTGGTACAGTCTTTAACTGGTACGGGTGTACCCACTCTTCTCATGCTGTTGACCGTTTTATAGAACCTCCGAGCGTCGTTTACATCCCCGATAATGATTTTACCGTCTTGTTTAGGGCACTCATCGTAGGTCTTATCTAGAGGCTCATAGAATTTATCTTTCACATTTTTGAGTTGATTAGACTGTAGTTTTAAGACTTCTCCTTCATTCTCAACACACAGATACATTCGTCCACCGGCCTTCACCTGATGATCCGTCGATGTTGCTTACCAAGTACTACAAAACCAACTCCGCTTTGTGATTTCTCGCCGCCACTGTAGTAGATGTGGTATTTGAACGAAGTACCCGCAGTTTCCGTTCCCGGAATTCTCGCTCGCCAGTGCCACGCCATCGAACTGCTTGAAGAGCCGCAACCTCTACATTAAACTTTTGCAGCTCTCGAGCAAGAAGGCTGGCTCGCGCGGGTTCCAACAGGGTCCTGACGTTCCAAGTACCGAGTTTTCAATCAGATGGCAAACATTTCAAGTTTTGGATAATCGTTGAAGTGACGTAATCGACAAAATATTTTTCTAAGGGCTGAGGACAAAACGCTAAAGACGTATTGTTTTTGTTGGCTATTTTCTCGTTTCAAATTAAATTTTCTTGGAAACGGTGATGAATATCGAAAAACCCACCTGACAATCTCTTCTAAATTTAGTTGAGAATATTCTGTGAAAAACTAAGAATTATTCCGTTCGTGTTGTATTTTTGCCTTTCTCTATAGGAAGGTGTTAGAATTGCTGGAAAAACCGACTTTGGAACGGAGTCTCGGAGACCCATAGTGTTATATACCATTCGACTCAGTTCGACGAGATCGGAAAATGTCTGTGTGTGTGCACTTTTCGAAGATATTTATACGCGCTCAATTTTCTCAAAGATGGCTGAACCGACTTTAACAAACTTATGCTCGTTTGAAAGCTACTATCGGACCATTGATCAAGTTCGAAGACCAAATGGCTGTGACTTTTGGTTTCGGAGATATGATTGCATAAGTGACGTAACCGACAAACCACGTTGTTTTTTACCGCTCTAATGTATATAAGGGTGCCAATATTTTAGGATCACCTCTAATTTCGTAAAGCGCTATTGCTCAGAAGTTTAAGCATCTCGAAAAAAGTCCTCATGCAAAATTTGAGCTAAACCGGACATGGGTAAAAGGTTCTACCCAGCGGTGAAAGTTTGAAAATTTCCGATCTTGAAAAAGCACCATAGGGGGACGTTTCCGAAATCGAAAATTCTTTTTGATGCCAAAAATCTTAAAATTGCATAAAACGTCGAGATTTAGTGTTACCTAAAAAAATTTTTTTTAAATCGACTTTCTGGGACTGACCTTCTCAAACTCAAAAATATGTATTTTTCAAATAACAAAATACTTTTAAAAATTTTAAAGAATTCAAAACTAAATTGTTGAAAATAGTTATGACAAAAAAAACTTGATGTTAGGGGTTTCCAATAAATAAACAATTCATATCTCGACTCCAATGCATTTTAAAGAGTTCAAGTCTTCGGTATGTTTTATTGTTTTAACATGATCTAAAACTATTCTGAAGTCATGAGTTCTCTCTCTTGTAATGTATGGAACTTTTTTTAAAACTCATTTCTAGGTGAATTGATGACGAAATTGATTATATCAATTATATGCTGACTTTTCAAATGATTTGATTTAAAAAAAGAACACAAAAAATTAAAAAAACTACAAGGATCAGCCCAATGGGGTTGTTCGAGCCATTGATGTGGAACAAGGCAACCAACATTTCTAATGATCTACAATCCAACAGTTCAATCAATCGTCACACTTTTGAATCCGCAATTGCATGAGAGGCTGCTTAGATTGATCTTGATTAGGAACTTGATTTTTTATAGCCGACGAAATTACACCAATATCCCAAATGTATGCAATTATATCTTTGTACATACTTGCGATACGATTTTGATATTTAAGCTTGTCTTCGCCAAGCATGCTACGCGTAGGACTGAAACGTTAGCTATAATTTTACTTCTATTTATATGTTCGCGTGCTTCCAACAGCTTCGCTTTTGCATCGATTGACCAATCAGAGCGATGCTTTCCCTTTGATATATCGCTTACTCCTTCAAAACCGTCGTCTATGGCAGGGAAATCCGATATGCCGGAGATTTTTAGCGGACAAAATAGGACACTGCTCGCTACTAATCAAAATTTCAATCATTTATAATTGAAAATACGTTGCTTGATATATTTATATCGAATCTTAGAAATATTTCTAATCAAATAATGAAATAATATTATTAATCTATATAAAATATACTGAGCTCAATTTCGTAAAGCGTGTCCTATAATCAGTATTTTAATCGAAAATATTTTGTCGTGAATACGACTTACTTTACTATGGGGTGCCTTTTCAAAATTTACCCTCTGAGAGAGTGATAAGTTTTTGATCGTGAATATCTCTTGTTGTATCTAACGGATCAACATAATTTTTGCTACATGCCATCGGAAATATGATCACAAATTTATGATAAAATTTTCAGTTGTGTGACATAATCTCAAATAGTTCAAAATTAAACTTTTCTGAAATGTTTGGTATAAACGAGTATCAAAGAGGATAATTCATAAGGCGCGTTTGCCTTTCTCATATTTTGAAAGCTTATAGCTCAGTGATCTGTGGAAGGATTTATATAATCTAACTACCAATAGAATCGAAATTTTTCAACTTAAACGTGTATAGCAAATGCATTGAAGTATTTCAATAGTACACTATTGAAAAACCTATCTCATTTGACCCATGTTAACACCAGCCAATCAGAATGCGTTCTGAGGAAGAGAACAAAATATCTGCTGCTGTACAACAAACCGTTCGAGATAAATGTTCCGAAAAGTGGTGAATATCGTAGTGAGTTCCTCAATTTGGTCCTTCTGAATGCTAGAAACGAATCCCTACAGTATATTGATAGTTTCTTTCAATAAATTATGCAAATCCGAAATGAAATAATCGACATTAAAATTCTGTATGCGGCTATTTTTATAGTCGTTAGGATCGCCCATTAGTGAAAAAGCTACAACGAAATCACGTAAAAGAAAGCTCCTAACAAAAATTGAATCAGTTTGGATTCTATCGCCAATGCGAGCAGATGTATTTTGTGTCGTTTGCAAAGCTAGTTTCGCTTCCAAGAGCGATTACGTCACAGCTGCCAGTCATTTGCATGTATGAAAAAGCAACGGTGGAGAGTATTACACGAAATCAGCTGTTCTAATGGCTCTAAAATTTTTATAAAGAACTATTAGGATTTCTTGCTCGCAAATCGAAGGAAAATATCCTCAGTTAAGTGCTAATCTAGAACAGTTTGATTTGATTTTTGCACTTTTCGCTGTGTGAAATTCACAGTAATCTAGATCAAGTGAAGCCTAGCAAAAATCTTCAAAGTTGGGTTCAAAATTATTTCAATTTATTCGTCATGCTAATTCATGGACATAAGACCTATTTCTGGTGCTTTTTAGTGCTGGTCTCTGAATACCGTTTCTGGAAGTACCCTAAATAATAAAGAGAAAAACACTTCTACATCACATGAAATGCTTATCACACCACTAGGTGGATTAAGAATAAGTTTTTTGAATGCAAAACCCGTATAAAAACATTGACTGTATAAGTCGAAGAAAGATTATGCAAAGAAAAAATTGTTCGAAAACATCTTAGGAAAAAAGCGGGTGGGTAATGTCAGAGACATAACTGGAAGACGTGAATACGAACGAAGCAAACATGCTTTTTTCACACCTCCGAATATAAATAATCGTTCTTATTAGTAGATTGATTGTGTAAATTTTTCAACTTTTACTGCTTCGCTTCTAGAATTGTAATTGTATATTGAAGTATGACTGAAACTGTATTCGGAACAGGGAAATTGCACCAAAATCAGATGCAGTATTCAGATTTGGAATAAAAAAAAAACAAAGTAATTAAATCAGTTTTAAAATTCTGGAACTGAACTCATTTTCAGAATTCCAGATTCGAGTTTATTTCTAGAACAGAATACTGAACTTGAATTCCGAATCTGACTAAAAGCACTGAATCCAGTTCCAAAATCTTGTTCCAAGTTCCGAGTTCAATACCAGTATGCTTAATCTGATTTACGGAAAATCTGGGATCAGAAATTAAATTCAGGTTCAGAAGTCAGTTTCAAAATTCTGGTTCAGATTTGAAATTTTGTTCCGAAATCTAGATCTAGAAATCATACCGTGAAATTTGTTTCGGAATTCCAAGTTTTGGTTCCAGAATGAGAATTCTGGATACGAATTCCGAACTCGAATTAAGGCACTAAATTCAGTTCCAAAAACCTAGTCAAGGAACCAGCTCCAAAAACATAATTCTAGAATCTAGGATTAGGATTCGGTTTCCGAGTTCTAGTTTTAACTTTAGAATCCGTATCATGTAACTGGACTCTAAAACTAAAAAAAAGTTCAAAATTTAGTTCCAAAACTCAATTTTAGAATTCAATTCTAGAATCCAGTCCATGAGGCTCGGTTGGTAAGGGGTTTATACCACAGAAAAGGTCTGTTTTGGTTTTTTTTAATTTAAAAGATGTTTTTTATTCAAGCCTATTTGCGTACAAGCTTTACGTGGCCGAATTAGCCGATTTTTTAAATAAACAATTTTTCGAAGTGGATCTCGTTGTCACTCTTTTTCTAGGAGGAGAAGAGCTTCCATTTCCCTCCTGCGAGGGTTGAGGGGCACTTTGTTCGTGGCTCGTCTCGTCCTCCATTGCCGCATCGGTGGTTTTGTTGTCGATTTCCGTCTTCTTTTCGTTTTCCTTGTTGTTCGCAGTCTTGAGCTCGTTGCTAGTTGCTGTAGGAGCGCCTTGTTGTACATTGGTTGCAGTTGTTGGTTGGTTTGATGGTGAAACAGGAGTACTACGCTCACTAGTTTTCGTTGTTGAACGGTTGACCTTGTCTTTTGTTGAAGATGTTCTTTTCGCAGTTTCAGTGCAAGGTTTACCGTAGTGTGCAGGTTGTTCACAAAACTGACATGTAACCAGTTGATTTTCATACGTAATCAGCGTTTTACACGGATGTTTCCCGTCTTGATTACAAATGATGTAAAATGGAATTGCTTTACGTAGTTGCATACGTACCACTCGCACGCCATTCCGGATACCCGGAAAAAAATCCGCCATACTTTTCTTTCGATGGAAAGGATTTCACCGTACTGCGACATATTCTCCCGAACGGACTGATCGGTGGCCTGCGGGGGAAGGTCATGCACGCGTACTTGTATGGCATTGTCCACCATGTGCACAGGAATTTTGTATTTAATGTTGTCACACTCAACGCTGTGCACCTCGTTGTTAACCGAAGCGCATGCAATTGCATCGCTTTCACGTTTAAACATAATGTACACACAGTTAGACGCCTTGTTGAATTGAATCTCAGTTACATTATTAGCGTCTAGATGCATTCGTTCTTTAAGTAAGATTTCAATTTCATTTGCTGCTGGTCTAACTTTGCAACGCTTGAAATCTATACAAATTGAATTTGGCCTTGTTGGCCAAGTTTCAGGCTTTGTTAAATCGTATTTGACCATTCCGTACACTCTATTGTTCACTGCACTGTATTGTCTTTGTTTCTTTTGCTTCGGCCGCAAACGATTTTCGACTGCGTTGGCTGAGATGCGAGCACGAACTGGTCTGTTTTGGTTGTTGCTGGTTGAAGGTGACTCGCCTTAGACTATTCCAAAACCGTTATCCGAGTACTAAGAAGGCATGCAAGCGTAATGAGTTTTCCTCATTGCTTCTAAAAGTCTGAGAAAATTAAATTTAGGAGTTATTTATGGTTTGCTCACACTGTTGAAAATTTAATCATAAATTACTGATCATATTCCTGATAGCATGGAGAAAGGATTATGTTTCTGCGTTTAGGGTAACTCGAGATATCCACGACTAAGTTCTACCCATTCTTTCACAGGACGAATTTTGAAAAGTCGCTCCATAGAGGTATACTTATTTACGTCAAAAGGGCCATCCAAACATCAGTAAAAATACATAATAAGAAAACTTCGCATAGTTTGTTGGGTATATATCAATAGTTCTAAAAAGAATTGATTTTTAGAATTCAAGAACTGAACCTGAGCTCATGAACTAAACAGGCTCAAAACTCAGTTGCAGTTTAGCTCTAGAACTGAATTCTGAATTTGAGTTCCGAAGCTGAATTTATCTTCGAAATCTAATTCTAGAATTCACTTCTAGAATCCAGTTCCAGCATGCAGACTTTGAATTCTGGAACTGAATTCTGAAACAGAAATTTGAAACTAAATTTTTAAGCTAAATTTTAAAACTAAAACGAAGTTCAGAATTCAGGTGGACCAGAATATATTCGGAATTCAGTTTCAGAAATCAACAAGGATGGTGCCATTTGTCATTCTGCGGCCGAAACAATCGACTTATTGAAAAAAAAAACTGTTTTAATCCACCTATTGGTGTAGCGAAGCCTTTTCATATCAAACATACTATCATATATAATACTGTGATATTCTTCAAATTAGAATTCTTCGATTCTTGAAAGATTAACCGGAATCGGTTTAGTTGACCGTTTACTGATAATGACTACCAATTGGAGTAGTTGTTAGGCCGATTTCGATTTTTTCACGTTTTCTGTTTCGCCCGCGTGAAGGTATAAAATTTCTAACACACTTTACCCTATACTTCCGGAACCAGATTTCGGATCAGGATGAAATTCTGGAATTCCGTACAAGACCACAGGAAGTTTATGAAAACTGGTCAAACCATAACTGAGAAAAGTGAGTAAGATTCTTTTTGGTATATATGACCACTATTTCCTGTGCCACCGGAATCGGAAACTGGGAACCAGGATAGCCGAAATCAGTTTGTTTGGCCGTTTACTGATAATGATTATCGAATGGAGTAGTTTACTGATAATGATTATCGAATGGAGTAGTTTATCAAAAAATTGATAAAATCTCTATTGGAATCGATAGAATGATTAACATAATTTAATGTTTGAAGATGATTTCATGCAAATGTTGACCTCTGCTCCGCTCTAGAAGGTCAATTTTGGCACACTCTCTCCAACATATCGACCAGTATTTCACGAACAATGCCACCGGTCAATAATTCACACCAAACAGTGACTTTTTTGGGATGCATTGGTAGCTCTTGCACTTGTACTTCAGATGCGGTAATTTTGCTTGTTGACGTATCCAATCAACCAGAAATGAACTTCGTCGCTGAACATATTTTTTGGTTGAATAAGCGTGGATCTTGCTCCAACTTTGCCAGCACCCATTCATGATAAAATTTTAGACCAAACTGAACAAGTTTAGCAATGACGCAAGACACGATTCACGCGTGATCTGTCAAAACCAGTGTTGCTAAAAAGATACTTTAGAAACAAAAAGTAAGTTTCTAGTTTGTTGATTAGTTAACGAGAATTTCATCATTCTCTACGTGGTCAAACATTCAGACCACGTAGAGTATGATGAAATTCTCGTCTACTCGATCGACGTACTCTTGGGGGTTTTCTGGCATTGCAACAGTTAAATAAATCGTCAATCTTTTTTGTTACGAAGTGAATCCTTTCATAACGAACAAACTATCAGCTTAGATATTTCCATTGTTGAACCCATGTTTTAGGTCGTAATTGGATACATCAATGCTGCAAATTGAAACAAACCAATCCGTTGCTCACCAAGCTTAATTAGCCAAACACTTGCTCTCAATTACACCTAATTGAACCTTGCGTGCTTCATCTGATAGCACCTAATGTTAATGATCATTTATGATTTAATGGTTTTATGGTTTTGTATGAGCTGCCTAATTAGACTATAATTATATTTTGGTCGAGTAATGGAAGCTGACAGGCCAAGACAGACTGTCCATGTCGGATGTCCATCAATTATTACCGGTTGGATTTGTCGGTTGCTCTCGAGCTGAAACGTCTAAAAGTTTTCCAAACCAAATTAATTAATTAATGCGGGTGCTGTTTCCGAAGCGTGTCATCATTTCCAGGTACAACGATATTTATGGACGGGAGGAAATATCCATACGTTCACAACACAGACAAATTTTCTTCGTCGATTCAACATATTTGTACCCGGTTAGTGGTGACCGTTATTTTTTTTACATCACTACGCAAATTCATTGATGGGGGAGAGAGCGCGTGATTTTCCAGAACTATTTCCGTTCATTGCGACATTCACATCATGTTGTCATGTATCTTTTTCAGAAGTACTCCATCAACAATTTTACGATGTTTTGAATAAATGTGATCATCACACCTGATTACGGTTTCGAAAGTTCCTGAGTTTCACAGTTTGTTTTTTTTCTCTGGAGAACATTCTTGTTTTTCAAGATTCAATAATAAATTGTCAATAACAATATGCCATCATTTGAAAGTTTGGATGATGCTTCGGATCGGAAAAACGCTCGATTTTAGGTTCCGAAGGAATTCTTTCCGGGTTTGTGAAATTCCAAGGGATGGAGATTTTAACTGTAGAATTTCAAATTCATAATTTCCAAATTTGTTTCATTCAAAGTCTTAATACTTATTCAAAAATTTCCAACATTTTTTCTGTCGCTTGCGATTTTTCATATCATGGTGAGCAGTGCTGGAAATTACGACATTTTTTTAATGTCGTGTGTGTGGGACAGGCACGCACCCAGAAAATTTTTTCGGAAGGGGTTTTTTCAAATAGTTAACGAAAAATGACATAGCATTCAAAAAAGTATTCTGCTAGTGATTTTCACAAAATCAGTCGAATTCCATATCGAATTGACTTTTTAAATATTAAAATCAATTTTTTGCCTTTCTCTATAGAAAGGTATTAGAATTGCTGGAAAATCGAACGGAGCCTCGTAGACCCATAGTGTTATATACCATTCGACTCAGTTCGACGAGATCGGAAAATGTCTGTGTGTGTGTGCACTTTTCGAAGATATTTGAACGCGCTCAATTTTCTCAGAGAAGGCTGAACCGATTTTAACAAACTTATACTCGTTTGAAAGCTACAGTCGGGCCATTGATCAAGTTCGAAGATCAAATGGCTGTGACTTTTGGTTCCAGATATATGATGGTATAAGTGACGTAACCGACAAAACACGTTGATTTTTACCGCTCTTATATATATATATATATATATATATATATATATATATATATATATATATATATATATATATATATATATATATATATATATATATATATATATATATATATATATATATATATATATATATATATATATATATATATATATATATATATATATATATATATATATATATATATATATATATATATATATATATATATATATATATGGGTGCCAAAATTTTGGGATCAACTCTATTTTCGTAAAGTTCTAGTGCTCAAAAGTTTAAGCACCTCGAAAAAAGCCTTCATGCAAAATTTGAACTGAATCGGACATGCTTAAGGGGTGCTGCCCGGTGGTAAAGGTTTGACAATTTTCGATCTTGAAAAAGCACCATAGGGGGGAGTACATGAAATTTCCAAAATCGAAAATTTTTTTTGATGCCAAAACTCTTAAAACTGCATAAAACATCGAAATTTAGTGTCATCTCAAAAAAAATTTTTTTTGAAAAAATCAACTTTCTGGGACTTAGAAAAATTTTCATATTTTAAGTCCCAAAAAGTCGATTTCTTCAAAAAAAAATTTTTTTCGAGATGACACTAAATCTCGACGTTTCATGCAATTCTAAGCTTTTTGGCATCAAAAATTTTTTTTCGATTTCGAAAATTTCATGTACTCCCCCCTATGGTGATTTTTCAAGATATATGAAAATTCCACTAAGTGGACTAAGAAGGCTTTTTTCTTAGATTAGCATCACTGTTCTCATACAAATAGGCAACGCAAATGTCAAGCACTAGTTTGGAAAAATGATGCTGACTGTGTGACATAAACACTGAAGCATGCTTTTGTGAACTACTCGAATCAATCTGAATCAATTGGTGACAAAATTAGTATCCAAAATTATTTAATAAAAGTATGAAACATATTTTCATGAGACTGTTATGAAAGAAGAGAAAGGCATTATCACACCACTAGGTGGATTAAGAAGGGTTTTTTAGATTAGCATCACTCTTATAATACAAATAGGCAACGCAAATGTCAAGCGCTTGGTTGGAAAAATGATGCCTACTATGTGTTATAAACTCAGAACAATCAATTGGTGTCAAAAAATGAGCCTAGATTAGTGTCACAAATTATTTAATAAAAAGATAAAAAATATTTTTATTAGACTGTTTTGAAGGAAAAGAAAGGCATTATCACACCACTAGGTGGATTTAAAGGGGTTGTTTTTGTAAGTAGTCACAATGGCAGCAGTCCTTTGCTTCAGTTCTACACTGGAACTTTGATAAGGTTTGCTTCTATGAGCTTCTATTTTAAATCAACACACATACGTTCCTAGGCTATGGTGCCCACTTGGTCACTGTTTTTTTTGTGCTGATCCAAACAGATTTTATACAATTGTTGATAATCCGATCAACAAGCCGTAACAAGTTTATAACAAAAAGATAATTTGGCTGCAAGTACTGATATAAGTCTGGTCTCGTTAGTAGTAAAAATATCAAAATTTTCTAACAAGTATCAAAAAGAGAAATAATTTAGATACGATGTGTTGATCGGGAAGTGTGTTCATGTGTGTGTCTTATGAATTTAGTTGCAGTTTTCGTCATCATCGTGTATTTGTTTGTTTTATTTTTTTAATATGTATATTCTACATAATTACATATATACATACACACATCCCAAGTAACAATTTTTGTTACGCTAGCTTGTTTGTGGCTAGTTTGCAACCAGATATTTGTGTGATTGTTACTAACATCTAACCACTTGCATGACTCAAAAAGCGCAGTTTCTACTAGTTGTTAAGTCGGCTGAAAATAAGTTGTCCTTACGTTGTAATGCTTTACTGAAATAACTTATCTTTTCATAACTTGAAAATAACTTGTTTCCAAGTAAACTAGTTGAAACTTAGTCACCATCGACATTATAAACATTGAATGAATTCAGAATACTTTTCTTTCATCAATAAAAAAGCAGAAGAGTACTTTAAATCACAAACTTGATACAAGGTACAAATTTCACAACGATCCAAAAATTGTCGACAGGAATTCAATTTTACTTAACTGTTTTTTATGCACCTTCAATCAAAATCTGTTTATGAAGATAAAAAAAAAAATAAACAACAAAATAACCCTATGTTCAGAATGCTCAAAATTATTCCAAGTACCGTGATTCCTCATCATTTTAAATTCATATATCATGAGAATTATAATATTATCACAATCGATGTTCAATCCCTATATTATTTTCTTCGTGTTTATGACAGTGCATAGAACAAAAATGACTATTCTGCCTTTCACTATTTTCGGCAAAAAGTAGTTTTGAAAAAAGTAATATCCTGGTTTTATTTACGTTTCATACACTTCTTGAGACTCCATATTGTGTTCGCCATATTCAAGCCAACAAAGGTTGTTTTGTTTGCATTTTCGTTATCATAACGTTGGGAAAACTTACCGATAACTATCTGAATCAATGAAGAAATTATATGTTATAATCTTATAATATCTAAGTTATTGCTATATCAATTCACAGTAACGATTCACATATACGTTACCGTATTTGTAATGGTTTTGCAACGGAAAATAAACCTTTTTTCAACTAGTAGCTGGGTAAGAATCTCTCAAGTTGGCCACCTTTGAACCTCAGCATTTTTAATTGCAGTGAAATGTTGTTATTTTGATAGCGGTTTACGTAAAAACATAAAATGTCAAACAATTTTGATCTGCAAATTTTTTTGTTGCTGTTATGAACAATTAAACTTTTCATACAATTTTTTTTTTAAACTTTATAACTTTCGAACAAATTATTCAATTTTAATAAATCCAACACCATTTTGTTTGCATTAAATTACACTATTAATAAGAATTTTCTGGATTTTTTTGAAAGTTTTTTTCAATGTTAAATCAATGTTTATTTATTAAACATTTAAAAAAAGTGGCGTTCTCAAGTTATTTAAAAAATGAAAAAAAATTCACATAAATGAAAAGAACACTAATAAACAACTTTGCGCTGAAAAAAAAATGGCCCGCTATTTATATAATATTTATTAAATATTTTATGACACCGTGTAGTACGACGAACGGTGCGTAGAAGGTTGAAGGCAGGCGCTAGGAACATTGATGTGACGCGGAAGGCGTTCGTAAATGTTCGTTTACGGTGTTCGTGTTCGTGCGGCCCGAACACGTTATATCTGGTTAACCTTTTGTTCTTCACTGAGTCTTGTTGTCAGCAACGATGTCAGATCTACCGATTCTGAGATTTTCTATCGGAATATTTCTACGGATATCTATGGAAAGTCATATTTTTATACGGAAAACTACGAAAACTGGTTGCCTGGCGATCAGAAAGAGATTGTTTCCTGGTTTGCACTGCAAATATCTGGCATCAATGGTCGTCAGTCTTTAGTAGAAAGCAGTTACCGAACTTGTATCGTATAAGGAATAGTTGTCTATCTGTCGCTTTAACTATTTGATGCATTTTTTGTTACAAAATGCCTAATCCTAAACGATGTTGTAACCCACTTAATAAAAAAAATCATTTGTCTATTCATAAGAATATAAAAGTTGTAAATGAAAACTGGAGTTCCTTATTTTCAAATTTAATCGGAAAATGTGTTTGTGATTCATGCAGAAGATCTATTTCTAAAAACAAATATCAGCCAGCCGAAGTTTTGAACATATTAATAAAACCGAATAGTAGCTCGAGCTCAGAAGACGGAGAAACAGATGATTGGTCTACTTTCGAATCAAATGAAAATTTCAAAAGACGACGAGTTGGTATGTCACATATTTTAAAGTTTCGCGAAAAATTCATATAAAAATTGATATTTCAATCAACTTTATTTCCCTTACTTATTACAGTGAACTTTATTTGACCTAATGTGTCATTTCGTTAATTTGTTTCTTACTATATTCAGAGTTATATTCATTTTTCAGAGGAAAAAACATAATCGATGCACAATTGGTGAACGAAATCAGACTGGCCTTATCTAAGACAAATTCAAGAAATGATAAAATTAGAATTTTGACTACAGTGCCACAAAGCTGGAGTGTTCGGCAAATGTATGAATTATTTAACGTTTCTCGAAGATTGGCTTCAAGAGCTAAAAAAATTCATGAATCACTTGGTTATGGATCTTGCCCCGGTAGCAAAAAAGGACATGCTTTGTCCAAAAATACTATAGATGCAGTAAAGCAGTTCTATGAATCGGATAAATGCAGTCGAGTTATGCGGGGTAAAAAGGATTTCGTCACGGTTTTAATTGACAGCAAACGTGAACAAGTTCAAAAACGATTATTGCTGTTCAATATTAAAGGATTACATCAAAAGTTTAATGCCAAATTTCCTGAACACATAATCAGTTTGTCTGCGTTTACTAAACTTCGTCCACACTGGTGTATCCCAGTTGGAAAAAGTGGAACACACAATGTTTGTGTTTGCCAAATACATCAAAATGCAAAACTAAAGTTTATCGGTGTAAATAGGTGTCTAGAAAACTCTGGAGCTACAATTTTCTACAATACTCGTAATGTATTGGAAAAAATGGTATGCGACGAAGTAACAGAGGCATGTTATTTATTACAATGCGAAAACTGCCCTGGTGTTATTCCGATTGTTAACATATTGGAAAGATTATTCGAGGATTATGCAATTAATGAAATTCAGTTTAAAAATTGGACGACTGTGGACAGGTGAAATTTTATATACAACTATTTCTTATTATTGATTACAAATTTATGCTTTCAACAACAAAATTTACACATTTTAGATGCGAATAACAAACTCTCAGTTTAAAAAAAAAGTGAATTTTTAAAAAATCTTGAAAAGGAATTGCCATTGCTTTTGAAACACGATTTCATTGCAAGAACACAAGCCGATTATCTTGATACTACCAAGCATTCTATTCAAACCGGAGAATTTGTTATTACATTAGATTTTTCAGAAAACTTCAGTTTTGTTATTCAAGACGCTATTCAATCGTTTCATTGGTCGAATGAACAAGCGACGCTTCACCCGTACGTAATTTATTACAAAAAGGATGGAAATATGAAGCATCACAGTTTTGTGATTATTTCGGAATATTGTAAGCACAACGCTGCATCTGTCAATCTGTTTAACACAAAAATGTTGAAGTACTTGCGAAATATTCATGGAGAGAAAAATGTTAAAAAACTGTTATTTTTTTCTGATGGAGCTGTATAAGAACAAATATAACTTTCTAAACCTTCAATATTTAGAGCAGCATTCAAAAGTTGAAGTTGAATGGAACTTTTTCGCAACTTCTCATGGTAAAAGTGCTTGCGATGGAATCGGTGGTACAATTAAAAGAAGTGCTCGACGTGCAAGTTTGCAACGACCAGTAGATGACCAAATAATTACGCCAAAGGATTTATTTGTTTGGGCCAAAAATTTTTTTTCGAAAATCGATTTTGAATTTTGTTCTAAAGAAGAGCACAAAAATGAAGAAAAGGCGTTGACTTTACGGTTTTCAAAAGCAGTTACAATAAGGAACACGCGTCAATATCATTTTGTTAAACCAGATAAAACTAGTCATGTAATTTGCAAAAAAATTTCATGTAGCTCAAAGTTTGACAAGCTAAAAATTGAAAAATAAAAACTCGTCAGATAACTGAAAAAACATGTATTAGTGAATGATATTCAAACTTAAAATGAAATGACCACTCGTAGCGTGTCAAACACTGCGCGCGCTTGTAGCATCTACGCACTGTTCGTGGTACTACACGGTGTCATAAAATATTTAATAACTATTATATAAATAGCGGGCCATTTTTTTTTCAGCGCAAAGTTGTTTATTAGTGTTCTTTTCATTTATGTGAATTTTTTTCATTTTTTAAATTACTTGAGAACGCCAGTTTTTTTAAATGTTTAATAAATAAACATTGATTTAACATTGAAAAAAACTTTCAAAAAAATCCAAAAAATTCTTATTAATAGTGTAATTTATTAAAATTGAATAATTTGTTCGAAAGTTATAAAGTTTAAAAAAAAAATTGTATGAAAAGTTTAATTGTTCATAACAGCAACAAAAAAATTTGCAGATCAAAATTGTTTGACATTTTATGTTTTTACGTAAACCGCTATCAAAATAACAACATTTCACTGCAATTAAAAATGCTGAGGTTCAAAGGTGGCTTACTTGAGAAATTCTTACCCAGCTAAAAAACATAGCTGTGATTAAAGATATGTTAGAATCAAGTAACGATAACTTACAAATGATAGTTAGTATAATGTTTACGTTATAAAGAAACACTGCTGTCACATTGTTTTAACCAGTATAACATAAAAACATGTTCGTGCTCTTGTTGCAACACAGTTGTGTTAAATAGTATCAAAACTAGTTATGGGTTGCTACTATTGAAGTCAAATAAACTTATTTTCAACTAGTGGCTAGAAGCATTGTTGTGATTAAAGATATGTTTGGATTAAGTAACGATAGCTTATAAATTATATTTAATTCAATATGACACAAAGATGTTATGATTGGAAACCTAAATAACTATTTCGTAACTAGTTATGTTATGATGAAACATTGCTGGCACCATGTTTAAACCAGTATAACATAAAAAACATATTCGTACTCTTGTTGCAACATAGTTTGGACTTTGTCGTATCAGAACTAGTTGCGGATTACTACTTGGGATACATACATACATACACATATCCATAGATAGATACACCGGTAAAACCTTGTCACACCTTCGGATACGTTCGATACCCGTCCGTCATACTTGTTGAGTACTAGGCTCGGATGCAGCATTCTCGACTTACACCGATCCGGCTCTGAACGCGGTCCTTATGAGGGGTCGTGTCAACCCTAGCATGGCCTCACTGCATGCAAAGTAAACCATGGGATTACATAAGGTGACTATGTACGACGGGTGGATATAGGGGCCGAAGGGGGAAATGGAAAGAAGACAACCCAGACCGGAGTAGAAACGGCGAATCCATTCGCCAAGAGTGGTTCGCTACCTCAGCATAATCAAGAAGTTCAGGAGCTGCACGAACAGAAGCAACATCTGCAACAGCAGAAGACGCATCGTCCAGAGCAGAACGGGTTGAACAAAATCCCGCAGAAACCGAAAATATTGGGGTGGTTAAGAGCTTGGTGGAGAAACTCCACAACATCATATACGCGAAGAGCAATGTCCATAAGGAGATCAAGATGATGGTCCAAAGGATCTGCAAGGCGGTAGTATTGGCCGAGAATGATCACGTAACGGCAGCACCGAGAGCTGAGATGACGAAGTGCGCTTTGGCATAGTCTAAGTCTATATCCGTGCTAACCTCTTCGGACCAGGGAGACACTAGTGCAGCGACGGTAAACCGTATGAAGCAGGGTAATGAGATGCTGAGGAGATCAGTGTCCATGACTCCAAAGAGGGCAAGAACTTCGCTAGGTGATGAGTGACCAGGTGGACCCAAAAAGCAGTTGGTTGCCGCTGCAGGAACAGGTGCCATTTCACAGGAGGAAGAATCGGACGAAGTCGCCGCTGCAGAAACAGGCGCTACTTCACGGGAAGAAGAATGGCGTGACCCAGTGAGTCGAAAGAAAGAAAAGAAGAATCAGCGACAGCAGAAAGAGAGGAGAAACGCAAAGCAAAAGAAGGAAGAAAAGCCTCCGCCTCGACAGAAGATACCGAAGGGGGATGCCGTACTGGTCAAGGCTAACGACGCTATGACGTACGCGGCACTTCTCAGGAAAGTCAGTGAGGATCCTGAGCAGAAGGATTTGAGCGAGAACGTCGTGAAAGCGCGAGACGTACCCAAAAAAGAGAAATGCTCTTCGAGTTGAAGGTAGATCTCTCGGAAAGGAGGCTGAAGTGAAAGTCCTAGGCCCTGAAATAGCGATTATTTTCACTAATTATGAATTTTATTCATGACTCGTGAAAATCGATTTAGCCGGTGCTGAGAAATCAAAGTGAGTTCTGTTTTTTTAAGCTTTTCTTCACTACTATCGGTGCTATCGGAAGCGGAAACCGGGGAGTAGTAGTCCCAAAGCAGTTTTATATATTCACTAACTTACAAGATCTGCCAACTAGATAAATTTAGCAGTAAGTTTTATAAAAATGTGCACCTCGTTTCGCCATCGCTTTTGAAAAAATACTCATGAAATTGAAAATTTTCACTAATCGCACTGCTAATCGCAATACCGGAACCGGACGTCGGATCTGGGTTAACTTTTCTGGGACTTTTTAAAAAATATCAAGACTTTTTATTTGCTCCTTAGTTTGTAAAAATCAGTTAAGAAATTTCCGAGAAAATTGAGTGCGCATTTTTTTCATAAATTTGCACATATTTCCTTGTAACTCCGGAATCAGAAAGCGGATCCAAATGAAACTCATGAAAATTATGTGAGGCTATAAGACCTTTTAGTTGAATCTCAGTTTGTGAAAATCGGTTTAGCCATCTCTGAGAAACGTGTGTGACTATTTTTTTAATTTGTTGGTGCATATCATACTGTAATTCCGGAACCGGTTGTCGGATCGGAATAAATTTTAAGTCCACGGAACCATAAGACCTATTTCATCGCTTTTAATCGGTTCAGTAATCGCTGAGAAATTTGAGTGACATTTTCTCAGTTCACCGAGCTGATTCGAATGGTGAATGACATTCGTCCCTCCGGGCCTCGATTCAAAAGTCGGTTTTCACAGTGATTGGATAGCCTTTCTATGTGAGAAAGGCAAAAAATATTCGAACTATTGGTATGACTTCACTTTCCATATATTGTATTCGCATTCCTATATGAAAAAGGTGTAGTCCTACGTCAAAAGCACATATTTGTTTTCAGTTTCTTCACGCTTCATCATCGACTCATGAGGGCACTGGCAGTTCGAATTGAGCTGCCATTGTCAGTTAAACTAGAACAGCTAAGTTGGTGCAAAGTTTACTCCACATAAGAAACAAAGTAAACTTTACGTCTGCTTAGCGATTCAAGTTCCACCGTTGAGTGGCATTGGCAGTGCAATTGGAACTGCTAATGCACTGGATCATTCGGACGGTTCCAGCTAAATATCTGCAGGAAACAAACCATATCAGTCGAAGCAAAACTTTGACCCGACATCGCGTTATTCTCCCACGTCAACAGTGCAATTTTGCTCAACTAGAACTAGGGTGAGTTTGAATAATTCCGCTTTGGAAATTAAATACGGCGCCAAACACGAAACGGCCAGCTCGACGCAATTAAACGTTGTTATGTCGTTTGTGAAATTTGCATCACTTTATTTAACTGCAGGAAATGTCTACCTCGATGAGCGGGGATGCGATGAAAGGCGGACATAAATAATTCAACACATTGAAAACGCCTCGCCTCGTCGAACCTCGCCATGTAACCGGAATTATTACTCTAAGGGAAGTGCAGACCCAACCGGAATGATTACAACCCGTCAAGAGCCCTTCCCGCACCGGAGGATGCTTGAACCGGATCTGGCACAAGCGAGATGCACATTGGACAACATAAACATGGAGAGATGGCAGTGTTTATTATGCAGTGCACTTTTTTTTAAACCCCGCTTATATTGAAGCATTTCTAACTTAACGGTTCCGGATGCTGATATTGTTGATCCTGAAGCAACACACACAAAAAAAAATTCCGTCATAGTAAATTTCATCGCCGCATGAGGTCCTAGCATATCCAGTGCCGTCGGTGACTTCATCTCTCCGGTTCCGGCAAAGTCACGACGCTAAAAGCACTGACAAAAAGCTGTCACACGACACGGAAGATGGAAACGAGTGAAGATAATGGCAAAATTTCCCTCGGGGGGATACCTTTTAGCGAGTACCCGATTTCTGATTTTTGCTGCCTCGAGCTTACTTTTTCTCCGACGGTGAACCGTTGAAGGATGGGATTAATGTGAAGTGTGCCGTCGTACGTGCGTACCAACGATCAAAAGTAAGCCCGAAGTACTGCGTATCAAGGCAGGATATGTTTCGTAGATGCATTTTCGGTATTAAAATCATTTCGTTTGTGGAGTAGTTTTTGTCGGGATGAATGCTTACTTTCATACTGTAGGCCTAACTTTCAAGGACTTTACATCGTGGATTTTCCCAAAATCATTATTTTGAGAAATTATATTCTAGTTTCTAATTTAAGGAATTACTTACTTTTTGACGCAAGAAAACGAGCCCATATATTTCGATTAATTCACGATTTTTTCTTGAGTTTAATTTTCGTATTTTTTGATTTGGATCAAATTTTGCCTAAGTCATTCTTCATGACAATAAGACAATTTGTAGCATACACGCAGAGAAATGGAGCATGTTTAAAATAACAAAATAGTTAGTGGATTTTTGATTTTTATTTATGTTGATTTCAAGCTAGAATTGGATTGTTTTGATATAACTTTTCCCTTCAACATCAATACGGATCTCTGTTTAATATGAACACAGATAACAGATATACAGGCAGGAACAAAATTTTCAAAATCCTGTGTAAATTTCAAATTTGCTACACTCGACTATTCGCCGCGATCTTTTAAAACGTTCCACTACAACAAATTAGTGTAACGTGAATGTAGCACCCAAAATTTTGGCTCATGTGAAAGCGCCACCCAAATTGTAGTGCAAGTGTTCACCACGCTGATTGAGTACATTTTGCACACAGTTCTGTGATATGAATCAAAATTGTTACACCCAAACCTTCGTTTACGAAAACTTTTTTTACGTTACCTCTTTTTACGAACCAAATGTCAAATTACGTTATCTTTTATTACGAATCAATTCCCAAACAACGTAAACATTTTCTTCGAACCTTTTTCGTAAAAAAAATGTTTTTGCATACAATGAAGGTTCTGGATTCCAAGATAACGAGTTCCAGTTTATTGATATTCTTTAACCCTCAGGGTACGGACCGGGTTACCGTAACCCGAGCGAAATTTGAAAGAAGCGCCATACGAAGAGAAGTCGGCGAGGGGGGTCCGGACCAGGGGGAGAAAAACTTATAGGTACACACTATTAGAGACCCAAGCGGCAGAGTCAGTCTCCGCTTTGTGTCCGAGCTAGACACATATAAACATTGTGCTCGGGTGTGGTACACCCAGTCCGTATCGAACGTTACAAAATCCAAAATTTTCAAAAAAATTAAGTTTTAATTTTCGTCTGTTTGCCGCTGAGGAATAAAAAGGTAAGTAAGAATACGAACTCTTTACTTAATTTTGCAGATTCTAACCTCAAAATAACGCGTTGTACATGGTGTAAGCGAAGTATTGTAGTAGATCTCAATCACTTGAACGTACGTCTTATATCGAAATCTTTGCTGCTCGTAGTGAATTATAACTCATTAAATTTTGTTTCTTGTAATTTTTTGTTAAAGAACACGCATTAAAAACATGGCAACGCGTCGAATCACTCGAAGCGTTGCTGCTTTGGAGGAGTTGTACAAGGAAAACGAGGAGGACAGCGTTACCGAGAATGACAGTGACACCGACGACGCCGTAGGTGCGGAAGAGGAAAGTTCTCACGATTCTGAAACAGACGCAGAATCTGAAGGAGAGCCATTGTCAGGCGAAGAAGAAGCAGCTGCTCCGAGAGGCGCCCCTCCGCGCAAACGCGGCCGCCCTTCATACCGTAGCGAAACTGTGCTGCGAGTGCGGCAATATTATGTAACATGACTTGTGTAACTTTTTAATAATAAATATTCGCCTTTAACAATTATGTTTGGTATTTATTTATATGATACTACTCAACAATATCTGAGAAACAATTTTTTTACGCTCAAAGTAATTAATTTTAACCTTTATCATCATAAATCAACGAAACAACGTTTTTTCGCTAACTCGAAAAAACGCGTATTTTCATTTTTCAAAAAAAATATAGTTTTTGGAATAAATCAAAAAACCGTTATGGACATTTGTAAGAACTACTTTTTACCTTTCAAATGCGAGTTATACAATGTTAATTTTTTTTTTCAAAAAGTTACAGCATTTAAAAAAAAAAACGTTTTTAACAAAAAAAATTCAAGACCCGTTCACATTTTTCATTATAATTTTTTTTCAATCAGTTAAATGATTAATCTGACAACTCTATTATATTTTTGAGACAATTTCACACAAAATAAAAAAAAATTATTCAAATTGACAAAGTACAGCTCGATATACACCCAATCAAAGTCGCCGGGTTAGGCTAACCCAGTCCGTACTGAACGTAACTTTTTTATAGTCCGTACCCTGAGGGTTAAAAACCATTACAAATGGGTATTTTCGGAACGGGCTTGATGAGTGGATGGTATCAGGTAATTAGAACGCATTGACTCATACTACATGAGAAAATTCGACAAAATTTATTTCAATTTTCGATTAAAATTAATCGTGTTTTTTCCAAATTGTGTATCTTTTAGTGTTTCCTTATTTTTATCAAGTCAGGTATAATTGGTGAGAACTGAAAACTGTCATGTAGATTAGAGATGGTCGGATTTCGGGTATTTGGACCCGAAGGCCGACCCGAACCCGAACCCGACGAGTATTGGTCGGTTTCGGGTCGAGAAAAAGATATGTTTGTCGGTTTCGAAACGGGTACGGGTGTCAATTTTTTCACTTTCAACGGGTATGGGTCGGGTTCGTGTTAAAAAATTGGTCGGGTTTCTTTCGGGTTCGGGTAAAAGTTTTTTATTTCCGATCGAGTAAGGGTCGGTTTCGTGTTTGAAAAAATGCTTACCCAACCATCTCTAATGTGGATCACTATGAAGTTATTTTGTTACTCTCACTACGTGAAAATCCTAAAGAAGATTGGTATTTTGGAAAATGCAAAGCACGTCAGACTAATTAAAACTTCCAATAGCAAATTCTTGATAATTCGAAAGAAAATAGTGTTCATAAAATCACTCATAAACAGTGGGTAACAAAATCAAAAATTCAAAGTTTCCGCAGTAGATTTTGTTGAAAATTACGTACGTACAAAGCGCTCCCTCGAGCGTGAAACCCTTCTACTTTGAAAAATCGTAACTCTGAAACTATGAAATTCTCCATCACCAAAATTCAGTCAATTCAGGTAAAAAAACAGATGAATAAACGAGAAAAAAAGTTCCATTTTTTACAATGCCCGATTGTTTGTTAAAAAGAACAATTTATTTATGAAAATTTAATACATGTTTACCGTACAAAAATTTAGTGAACTGAGAATACAAAGTGCAAAATTATCACTCTATCTCAAAGAGATTTTTGTTAATTATGAAGATTTAAAAAAGATCACTCATGATCGGCCGAATTTTCAAGAAATCATGCATCGTAAATAACGCGGCATAGAACAAAATAAAAAAAACTCGTTTCGAATATTTAAGAATAAAATACAATACAAAAACCTGTTTTCATCCAAGACCTGCCTTTCTCATATCCATCATACTATCATATATAATACTGTAGTATCCTTCAAAAAATTCTCTCCGACTCTTGAAACAATAACCGGAGTCGGTTTGTTTGGCCGTCTAGTGATAATGACTGTTACTGATTGGAGTAGTTTTGAGGCCGATATACAAAATTGTTTACGTTTTTTGTTTCGTCCCTTAATTCCGAATAGGATCAAAATGGAATTCAGAAGTTTTGTATGGAATCATAAGTTCATTCATTTAAATCTAAGCTTGTAAAAATCGGTCATGCCATCTCTGAGGAAATCACATCCAAATAAAAATAGAGGAAATTTGGATTGGACTACAAGATTTTTCATTCGAATCTAAGTTTGTGAAAATCGGTTTAGCCATCTCCGAGAAAAGTTTGTGCAAAAAAGTTACATACACACACTGACATTTTGCGTACTCGACGAATTGAGTCGAATGGTATATGACACTCGGCCCTCCGGACTTCGGTTCAAAAGTCGGTTTCATAGTGATTGCATAACCTTTCTGTATGAGAAAGGAAAAAATACAAATTTTGAGTGTAAAATTACTTTTACACATAAGGGACATTATATTAACCTTTTTTTATCCACCTAGTGGTGTAATGATATCAAGCAGTTTTATTTCCGGTACTTCTGGAACCGGAAACTTGGAACCAGTATAGCCGAAGTCGGCTCGTTTAGTAAGTAACGAATATGGCCTACAAATAAAATCAGTTTTAGACCAAATCTAGAAGAATTTTATCTTATTTTGCATCGTCGCTCTAAACGACGGTGTGCAATTTTAACCACACTTTACCCTATGAAAGCATAGCAACCAATAGCAATCAATAGCAACCTATGGGACTATGAGATTTTTTTATCTTGTGATTGATATTTTTTGACACATACTCACACACACAAAGACATACATTACTCAGCTCGATGAACTGAAATTATATAGAATACTTAGCCCTCTGGGCCAATTTTTACTAGTCAAATTTTCAAGTGATAGCATAAGCTTTCTATATGAGAAAGACAATAAGTGTAATTTTTTATATAAGCATCGTTATCATGATTTTGTAATAACACTAACAAGTAGATACAAATTGAATCAAAGATTTACAAAATTACATTTTTTTCACCTGAAAAATATAGATTTGAATGTGACAACCCTGCACGCTATACGAAGTTGAAAAAAAACACGCTGCGAACGGTGCAAAGCCGCACGTACCAGTTTTGCATCGTCATTTTGAGTGACGATTTAAATGTTTTGACACTCATCGCCTTATAATTTCGTAACCGGAAGTCGAATATGGATGAAATTGGATATTTTATGACAATGAGAGCTTCAATTTGAATTACGATTCGTGAAAATCGGTTTAACCGTTGCTGGGAAATCGAAGTAAGTTCTCTTTTTGGAGTTTTTCTTCACAAACAGGGTACTAGTAGTCCCAAAGTAGTTTTATATATTCATTAATTTACAAGACCGGAACCGGAAGACGGATCTGGAACTACTTCTCGGGGCACTTTTTAAAGAATTTTAAGACCTTTTATTTGCATCCTAGTTTGTGAAAATCGGTTAAGAAATTTTCCGTAATCCTTGTAATTCCGGAACCGGAAGTCGGATCCCAATTCAAGAAAATTGTATGAGTCCTTTCATTTGCTAAATTTTTGTTTGAACTGTTAGTAGAATATTCTCACTAATAGTACTGTTGTTGTACCGTTGAATTCCACTATGTCACGTCATTACACTCTTTGTACAGTCACTATTTCCACTCTATTTTTACAGTCACTATTTCCACGAAAGTGTATCAAACGTTATAATACAGATACGTATTTCGGAATGTTATTTACATCCTTCTTAAGTGTATCGGTTTTATAAGTTTATTGAAAGAATGCTGCAGTGAAGTTCCTTTTATACAAACGTAAGTAGGTAAACCACAAAAGGAACAAAAAAAATTGAAAAGAAAAAAAAACAGGTAACAGAAAACCTGGAAGAGTTTAGTGTTTTCTATGTTTGTTTTTATCTTGGATATGGGTAGTAACTGGAAAAGCCAAGAAGATCTATTCCCTTGGTCTCGGTTTAATAAAGAGATGGAGTTATTTTTGAATATTTCTAAACTTTCTGCTGAATCTGATTTTCATGGATTGGAAAATTGTCTTAAGATTTTTATGTCATTAGTAGTGAGCTCATGATCTTCAAAAAAGGCATGTTCTGCTACTTTTGACTTGAAGTGATGTGGTAGTCCCTTTTCCAATTCTTTGGATGCTCTCGCTATTTCTGAGATATGTTCCTTGAAACGAATGTCCAGTGTGCTCTTTGTTTGTCCGATGTATATTTTATCGCAATAAGGACACGAGATTTTCATTTGAATCTGAGTTTGTGAAAATCGGTTCAGTAAACTCTGAGATAATTGAGTGACCTTATTTGTCACATACACACATACATACATACACACACATACACACAGACTCGGTAAACTGAGTCGAATGGTATATGAAATTGCTCGCTGTGTAAAGTCGGTTTTCACAGCGATTGCATAGCCTTTCTATTTTTTCATTGAAAAATGCTCTATCATGTAAAGCATTCATTAGCTATATATGAAAATATGGTGTTTTTGTCTTCTAGCGTTCTAAAACTAACTCAGCTGCTTAATCGGGTAGATGAAGTTCACTCCCGTTGGTTGTTACTCTATTTAATAATGCTATTACAGGATCTGACGATAAAAGCAATCGTTTGGCAAAACATTCTCCAAATTCACGAAACGATTGAATTTCCACAAATGGAACTCCTTATACTTGCGACTTTATTTAATACGACTTTCTTGCGCTTTTTCACTGCACGTGCTAATAGGAAACAGAGTATGTTTTTTTAATTGCAGCTACATGCACTAGAAGTTTACAGCACGTTTAGGGCCCAACGGATTAAAAACACCATTTTTGAGTTTTTGCAATGACTGAGCGGAAACATCTATTGGAGAAGCCAAATGAAAGAAAAACTAACAGAAAAGATGAATTTTTGGAAAAAGATACGCTCAGAGACAGAGACAGAACCATTTTTGAGATTTTTGTTCAGAGCTATCGCTAAAAAAATAAATTCGAATATTTTTCATTATACAAAGAATCATTCGAACAACATTTTGGGTTTTTTCATAAAACAATATGGTAAAATATGTCGATGAAGAAGTATTTTCGAAGTCGCGTTTTAGAAATCATGGAGTCAACAAATCAAAATTGTAGTAGATGTTCTTCTAGATCCCTACATATATATTTGAATTTTTTTTTAAATATTTTGTGTTTTTTTAACTCGATTGATGAAACTATATTTTTGTGCCGGAGGTTTAAGGTTTGTGTGGGATTTAATAAGGGAAAACTGACTTTTTACAAAAAAATAAAAAAAAAATCGGCCAGAGAACAGAGATCACCCTATAGATTCTAAAATTCTGTGCATGTGTAATTTTCGTAGGACATTTAACGAGAAAAGTTATTAAAGGTAAACAGAAACACGGTCCGAGCAATGACTTATTCCTTAATACACTGATAAAAATCGACACGTTGGACTGATGTGTTTTACACTTAATTTCGCCGTATTTGATTCGACACCTGAATTTCAAGTGTAAGTCTTTTCAAATCTGATTCAAGTAAAATAATATTATTTTTTATTTATGATACACTTGAATTCCATCAAACAAACAGAAGACTTATTTTAAATGTATGACACTTAATTTGTACTCAATTCGTTCGACACTTTCGTTCGAATTATCAGTCAATTATATATGATCTCATATAAATGCTTAGATTTTAAAATATTTATACTTATAATTATCATGTAGAACGCTTTTTCTTATGAGGTGGATATAAATTTATAGTTGAATGTCGTCATTTAGATATGAAATTTAAAATAATTTGTTGAATATAGTTTATTGATTATCCGCTACAATTTTCAATAATTTCTGCATTCAATTTTTATTTCGCCAACTGACACAAGACTTTAAAAGACGATTTTGTTTGGTAATCTCCAATTCCATTACCTGAAAACACGAACATTGTATGAGTCATACAAATGAAAATAAATCAATATTGAATGGTGAATTTTTCAACAGCGTATCCGCAAAAGACCGTTTGGTTATTTGCAGTTAAATATTTTTGACATTTGATTGAGCCATATGACGACACACTTTAATTTTATGTGCTAGAACCAAATACAAATTATAATACGGAATACTTCGACAAATTTTCAAGGACACATTTTGCATCGTGCGGTACACTGTCATGATACACTGTCAGAGTGACAATGTACTTTAAGGAGTTTTCTATAAAAATAGCAACACTGAAGGGTAAGAACAAGTTCATAGTTACTGTTTATTATAGTGAAAAATAAATAAACAAACAGTTTTTATCTGATAATCAAGATCACAAGCGAAATGTAAGTTAAACAATAATCTAGAATGGTTAACCCTCCATGGAAATACTACTAGCTGTATTGATATTTGTAGATTCGTGGGTGTTTGTGTTCTTTTTTCATTTTTTGTGCTAGTGCCGGTGATATTTAGACTGATTGTTGCAGTTTAATACAGCAACGATAAACATAAACAAACAAGTTTGTTTAGCACCGTAGCAACTAGCATAAAGTGTTGCCAGAAACGATCTCCTTCCACATTTTCAAACTATCGCAATGAAAGGGAGTAATTTGCTAGGCTTACTTGTTCAGGCTGTGAACCAAACATTGGCGATTCGTTTGTATGGTACTTAGGGGTATTATTATTTGTATTTGCTAGAACTGCGAAGCACAAATGCAACCTTCTTGATATGTTAGTGAGTCTAGAACTTGAAATGTATTCAGAGAAACACATTTTAAAAAGGCGTCGATTTTTAGCGGTGTATATTTAGCACCACTGCTGCTAATAAAAGTTAATAATGCTGTGATTTCCTTTTAATGTAATCTGAGTTATTTGATGTCTTCACGATAGTTACTCAGCTTAGTATGAAGATTCTTTTGAAAAGTGACAAACCATGTTCTAAAACTGTAATTTCGTGTCATAGCAATCACGGACCTCCGTGGTTTTGTTGTCAGATACTTCATATGTCATCACGTTTATTTTGTCAACTCCAAACAGCAAACTAGGCTAAGCTATCTATGAGCCAAACATTGGCAATCTGTTTGTATGGGACCAAGGGGTATTATTATTGGTATTTGGTGAAATTGTCAAATTTTTCCAAAACCCTATTTTAGCTTCGTCAAAAGAATTTTCATCTGTTTTTCGTTTTCCTCCAACATAATTTTTTATGTTTCTTGTATACTTGATTCACTAAACAACAGTTCAAAATGCTTCTTCAACTTGGAAACCAAACCGATCTGTTCCATCAACAGTTTCCCATTTCGTACGAGGAAATAATTTTCATTCAAAACTGTCAGTGCCGTATGTCTTCCTTCAACTAACCGGAAGATTGCGTATCAAAAAATTTTACCCTGTAGATTCTGACATGTCTTCATTATCTGCCGTAGTAAGATATTTTCAAGTGCCTCCACCTGTTGTTTCGGTTAGTTTTGCTAGCCAAAAATCCACCTCCGTTCATTAGAGATATTGGAAAATTAATTATTCATTTTCAATTTACGTTCTGTCAATTCACGTCCATCATTTTTTGCCAATTAGACGGTTATTAAAAAGTTGCCATTGGGTGTCAATCGTTCCGAAGGCCAAACATTTCATTCTCGATCAATCCGAAGCGTGACGCCGTTTGGTTTTCATCTCGCTATCGAACGTCGTTTAGCAGAATTTCTCATCTCATGCATATTAGTGTGGAAGCTGTGTTCGATCACGGTGTATGGAAAAACTCGGTAAGTGTGTGTGTGTGTGTGTTTTCGACTTCGAGGTTGTTGGCACAGAGTACTAAGTGAAGCAATTTCCACACATAAGAGTGAACAATATGTTTGCTGACATCCCGGGATGGTGGTGGGTGGTCAAGCTGAAGACACCCGCAGTTGGCATTCGCTGTCAATTTTTTTCTGGCGAGATAAATATTCGTCCCACACATCATGGTAGCCAAGCCAGGTAAGCAGGAATATGTATATATTCTCAACAAACATGGGCCTAGCGAGATGTGTTGATTGTAAGCAATTTCTTTCTAAGAGGAAATTGATCCTCAAAAACATTTGTTTTGTTGCAAGCGGATGTCATTATTGCGTCTTCGGAGTTGATCGTTCGTCACAATAATTGGTTTCGACAATACGTTACCTTCCCTAAAGGAGTGCAAAATCGCTATCGTTGACTTAGAAAAGATGGGAATTTAAGAATTTACGACAATTGAATGAATAAAACCATGTGCGTGTCTGCATAAATCCTGACGAAGCTCGCTCGAAACATCGTCTCGTGCCGGTGTCTAGAGCACGATAATAACGTTACACCGTCCGCCGTCGTCGTCGTCGTGAAGAGCTGATCTGTCAAAGTGGATTATTTATTTGCTACAATCACCCTGATTCTATTTTCAAACAACGAACGCGCAACGGAGACATCAGTCAACAATCCGCCCCTCCATTTCCAGAGCGGCCGTCCTACCGATCGGAAAACTCACATGGCCTGCTGTGCTGTTTCTACGGTAGGGTAATGTAAATCTTTAAATCATTTGATGCACGTAATTCAAATCGACGGACTGGGAAAACGTGCCCCCTGTCGCGGTGCTGTCTTACAATGGTTACGTCAACGGAAACGGACGGAATGTTCCGAACTGTAGGAACGATAGAAAAAAATCGGAGAATTTTAAGAGGCACCGTAGGTGGGCTTTCCTTAGGATTATCTACCTATTCGGAGAATGACTTATTCCAGATAAGGCATCGGTGAAGGCCGATTGATTTACGACAGGAAATTGATTGGGGTGGCTTCTTGAGAATGGAGTCATTGGTTCAAGTAAATAGGAAGTAACTCATCTCTCATCTCCGGATGATGGATTGATTGACTTCTCGAGTATCCTATTATCCTATTGAGAAGTGATAAATGCTGTTTCAAGAATAATGAACTACAAACATTGAACCAATTAAATAGAAAACATAGATTTATCGCTGAACAAATTAAACCATATTCTAAACCTTTCTGGAAACTTCCTAAGGTTCTTAAGAAACCTCAGAAACCAATTCCTGCTCTCAAGGAAGGAAATCAAATACTTCTTACAAATGGCGAAAAAGCTCAAAAACTTGCTCAGCAGTTCGAGAGTGTACACAATTTTTATTTGAACGTTGTGAGTCCTATTGAAAATGAAGTCTCACTGAAATATGATCATATTTCAACCCAAGTGTTATCACAAGATGACATTATTGAGACGAATTTTGATGAAATTAAATAAATTATTAGGAAACTTAAAAACATGAAGGCTCGTGGTAATGTAGGAATTTTTAATATTCTTATTAAAAAT